>NC_083473.1:19885971-19985971 GCF_030014155.1 Tachysurus vachellii
TATGCACGCTTGTAAAGCTTTGTGGATCGTAGCTTCAGCAGTCATATGAAACAAAGAAGATGTAAATAAAGTCCTACAGAAACAGATGATCTTTATCTGCGATGAATCAGAGCCATTGTCACTGATGACATCTGGATCATAATTACTGTTAAACATGCAAGTGAATCTGATTGGTTCATTAGTTCACAGCCACACCCACAATACTAAAGCACTGTGCACACTTATGCATCCAGGTTGTTGTTCTTACACATGTAATTTCACACAGAGGCTGAAAAAACTTGTGACAGGACATATCTTTGTTCCATTTGTGTTTCTACATTTTAACAGGGACGTGTAAACGTTCCGCACCAGCGTAATGGAACCACACTTACCTTTGTAGTTTGTACAGTTACCAAACAAAGCTAATCTCTGCTATGATTTGTATGTGCATAGCATCTTTTAAATCATTTGTTTCATTCTTTGACACTGATTCTTTGATCGGTAAGTTAAAAAAAAGAAGAAACATCAGAGTGTAATTTGAATAGTGTTCTTTAAATAATCTTCTCTAAATGACTGTACAGTATTAAATAGAGAAAAGGGCCTCAATAAGAGTAAGAGCTCCCGACTGACCAATCAGATTCCACTCTGTTATATTGCAACCTGAGACATTGTAATAAAATGAGTCTTATAACTAACTACAATACAAAGCATGTTGTCTAAGAGAACAGCTTCAGCTTCTTAGTGCACCACTATTCAGTCCCTCCAGGATTTTGCAGGTTTGCAATTGCCAAAAAAAGCTTGATTTTTGCGGCAGCTTTTTTTGTTTACAAGTTTTTTTGTGCTGGAACTTGAATTTCGTAAGATTGCAAGCATAGGACTCTTCTCATAGACTCATACTAGTAAAAACACACATATATTATGACTTTCTGCAAGTGACTCAGAGGGCTTTGGCTTTGGCGTCACACGGCACGTCATGGCCCAAATACGCAGAAGTATTTTTTTTTCCGCAGAAGAAATTTTGAATAATCACACGCTCCTCTGATTTTGTGTTAACGTCTGTGATGGATCCTGGATGGACTGACTATATAAATGTCAGAAATAAAATGACACTCTGAAAAAACCTTTTTAGCTTGCTTTAGTATAAATAGGGAAAGAATTAATAAACACTTATGAGTATAAAAGTATGTGTATATGTTTATGTAAATGGCCACATTAATTAATAAAAATAAAATAAATTAATTAATAATAATAATTAAAAAATAAACAATAAACAAACAAACAAACAAATAAATGATAAATAAATAAATGATGCTACAGCTAGTGAGAAATGAAGCCATAATGTGACCATAACCAAATGAATGAATTTAACATTCTCTTTTCTGTTAATCTGTTGATTTTGAGTCATATTGTTTAGAGACTATTCTTTCTTAAGTGAGAAATTTCATGGTGATCACTGGATGGAAGCCTGGACATGAATATCTACCACTTTATAGATTTACACAAAATTAAGAACGCCTGTGTCTTTCAGATAAATGTACACAGGACTCAGACGGGCCTAAAAATCTTAAAGAAGTTAAAGAAATGCCATCTAATAACGTTTTCTACTTTAAATTGATCACAGCGTTCAATCTGTTTGGTCTCTCTGATTTTTACTCCTCATTTCATTAAAAATTCATCTCTTAACTTTTTCTTTTTTCAGAAACTGGCTGATGACTCCACGTGCTGTTTTGCTTTGGTTAGGAGATATGAACGAATTTATTATTTTTGGTACACAGTGATTCATTAAACTTAATTACGAAGTGAATCTACATGCATACCAACATACATTGAAAAAAACCTTTCAAGCCATGACAAATGTAATTTATTCAGAAGTCATGCAATGCCACAGAGGACTACTTAAAAAAAGTCAGGACAAATGAATAAAACTGTGATTATCGTGTTATAGAGTAATATAGTGATAAGTAATAAAAGGATAATAAATGTGTTATTACCTCCTCCCACTCTGCTGTGAAGGAGGGAGTTCGCTCAAGTCTGGTGGGACTGTTTTGCCCCCGAGAATTCCGCTTTTCCTCCTCGATTGGAGACGCCACCACCAGGTTGGAATCAGACTTGGAAAGACTTCTGGAAAGCTGGAGATCGGGCACATTCTTGGACATTCCTGTACGCATTCTTCCAAGAGTGCACGCTCTCTCCTCGTAGCCCCCAGCACTGTTATTCCCCCCTTCTCCACTCCTGTTCACTTCGTTCTTTCCCTGCACAGATGGACTCTGGTTGACCCTTGTGTGGAAGATGGTGCGGTACACGACCTGAGGTTTCGGTTCTTTCTGGATCTTCGAAGCGGGGAACGGCACGGCGGGATTGGGTGCGAGCAGCAGGTTGCCGTGCCTCTGTGGAGGATCTTTGTGCACTTTGCTGTACAGCTGGTATGGATTATCTGGGAACTCGCAGGCTGGAGATGAGCCGTGCAGTAGGCCAGCAAACTGCTCTGGAACACGGCTCTCTCTGCGATTGTCTTTCAGCGCTGTCTCCCTCTGCTCCACCACCTCATCTATGACCGAAGAAGTTAAAACATTTCTGGTCACACACATTGAGCTTGCTTTAGTATAAATAAGGAAAGAATTAATAAACACTTATGAGTATAAAAGTATGTGTATAAGTATATGTAAATGGCCACATTAATTAAGAAAAATAAAATAAATAAATTAATAATAATAATTTAAAAATAAATAGATAAATAGATAAATAAATAAAAAAAAATAATAAAAACTTCTTCAAGAAAGTAAGAAGAAGGTGAAAATAAAAGCTGGAGCCAAAGAGTGTGTGTGAAAAACGAGAGAATGTTGTATGAGTGTTTGTCTGTCCTCATGTGTCCTAAGAAAAGTTCACTAAAAGCATCTGAGCCCATGTGTATTTAAAGAGGTTAAAATATTGCATAATCACATATGCAGAGTGCCAACAAACCTCAACTCTAACAGCTTGATGAGTTCACTCAGTCATAATATATGATGAAGCTTTTTATACATTCATTATAGGGATTATTTATTATTATTTATTAATTCTAGTTCTAGTACCTGTAAGTGTCGGTAGAGTTTCACTCTATTCCCAAGTGACTCACACAAGCGCTTATTAATCAGCATAATGCATATCAAATTAATCACGCTTACTGCTTGCCAGTGACACCTTGCTGAGATTTAATGCTCACATGCCAAAGCAGTAGAAGCAGAAGAATTCTAGTATGAAATATTGAAATATATTCAAAGACCCAGCATTTTCCTGTCTTTTTATTTATCCACACATTATACATAACTTACTTTAACATAAAGTGAAAGCCAGAAAAAATGTAAAGTCATGGGAAACACAAAGAATGTTCATCTTCAGACAGGCAGAAAGGTGCAGAAATAGCAGGCAGGTGTTACTAATGAAATGCACTAGATAGGTTAGTCATCGAGAAGTGTGACTAGCTCTATAAAAGCAGAATGTTTGGCAGGCGTTCTCTGTTCTGGAGCAACGGAGTGTGAGTCTACATCATGGCAAACAGAAAGGACATCAGACATGACCTCAGAGAAACAAAGACAGGATACATGTGTTTGAACAAGAGAGGTTACAGGGGGCTGAAGTCAAGAAGGTGCAAGTATTTGGGGTCAACCATCCAGTGTGATGGGGAGTGTGGAAAAAAGGCGAAGTGGCGAGTACAGGCGGGTTGGAGTGGATAGAGGAAAGTGTCAGGAGTGTTGTGTGAAGAGTGTCAAGAGTGTCAGCAAGAGTGTCAGCAAGAGTGTCAGCAAGAATAAAAGGAAAGGTTTACAAGACAGTAGTGAGACTAGCTATGGTGTAGGGGTTAGAGACTGTAGAAGTGAGGAAAAGACATGAGGCAGAGATGGAGGTAGTAGAGATGAGGATGTTGAGGTTCTCTTTAGGAGTGACGAGGATGGACAGGATTAGGAACGAGCACATCAGAGGGACAGCTCAGGTTGGCTGTTCTGGGGACAGAGAGGTCAGAGAGACTAGATTGAGATGGTTTGGACATGTACAGAGGAGGGAGATGGTTATATTGGTAGAAGGATGTTGGAGATGGAGCTGCCAGGTAAGAGGACAAGAGGAAGGCCAAAGAGATATACGGATGTATTAAATGAGGACATGAAGGTAACACATGATTCACTGTGGTGACCCCTAACAAGAAAAGCCAAAATTAAAAGAAGAAAAAGTTATCAAGAAGGGTTATAAGGTCATCTCCAAAAAAAAAACCATGTACAGTAGGAAGAAGACTTTATTATGGACACACATATATCACAGCACAGAGGAACTCTTTTCCTAGCATATTCGAGCTTTGGAGATTGGGGCGTTTAACAGCGTTTAGCTCAGGAGTTATTGACTCAGGAAACTCCAATCTGTGAATATGCGGCCAACTTTACTTAAGACGCCGAGGCGCTTTTTTCCTTCTCGATAGGTGAGTAACGTTGGCTTTGCTTTGTTTCAAAGAAATAATATATGTCGTCCTTTGCATGATTATGCTTATGTGTCATTTTTGCTTGTTTGTTTATCTGCAATCGTATTGTTCTTCCCTTCAGCTATGATAAAGACACATTTCTTTCCATTAGTTGCCTGGGTTACATATGTATGTGTGGGCGGGGCTATCGATACAGTGGTGGGACCCATTTGGGTTAGGGCCGTGTTTGTTTTGGTGATTTTATATGTCAACTTTGGCTTTCAAACAACGGAGACCCCACCTTTAAGGCGCTAAAATCTTACTGTTGATGTCTTTCACCAGCAACACATCAGTTAATTCAGCTAACACCAATAGTTGATTTAGCATTATGGGTTTGTTGACAAGACTGATTTCAGTATATAAGGATATTTTCTTCACATATATTTAGAATCTCTATCAGTTTTTCTGCACTGAACAAGTCAGAGCAACATGTGACCGGCGTGTGAAGAGAACAGACGTTTGTACATGTGTTTTACTCAAGGCCAAGTGATTGTGTGGAGCATTGCGTGTTGAGTGGATCCCAGAGAACTGTTCTCGTAAGGTAAGGACGGATGAAAACAGCGACACAGAATGGTTCTCAGAAGAAGAAACGTGAACACTTTGTCCCAGCAGTAGTGTTACGCTCAAGCTTTGATATTAAAGACCAAATTACAGCACAGCAGAAAAGGAGAGAATGATAGAGGGAGATACTGTAAGTGATGAGATCTCTCACTACTGAAAGTCCACCAGCTGAGATTTAAAAAACAACTGGGGATGTGGTAGCATAGTGGTTAAGGTGTTGGACCACTGATCAGAAGGTCATGAGCTTCACGAGTCCCAGGACCACCAAGCTGCTGCCCCTGGGCCCCTGAGCAAGGCTAAACATGAGATGTACGTTTCTCTGGATAAGGGAGTCTAAACGTACTGTATTTACAGAATTTGACAGACACCCTTATCCAGAGCAACTTATCTATATATACTGAGGGTTTAGAGCCTTGCTTAGGGGCCCAGGAGTGGCAGATTGGTGACCCTGGGATTCAAGCTCCCACTTTCATGCTCAAGTCAAACACCTTAATCACTAAGCTACCACAATACTCTACAAAAGCTACAACCAGCCTATGCGATTGATCTATATAAGAAATCTTATGTGCGACATCTATCTATTCTTGTACAGAAGTTGGCCATTCTTTGAATGTGAACACGTCTATTCCCGACATGAGGTGTTACTATTAATAACTAAATAGCGTGCTTCTGTTTCAGGCATCATTGTCTATACTGAATTGGTTTTAAATCAAAAATAACAACCTTGCTTCAGATCATACTAGTGAAGGTCTTGTTCGACAAAGCTCTAGTAGCTCCTAAATGATCACATGGATTATACTGTATAATATTTAATCTGTATTTTAGCCTTGAAAATTGCACTAAATTGTAAACTAACTAAATTTTACAATTGTAGAAAGTGTTTGTGTGTTTTACAACTTTTTTACAACTGTAGAAAGTGTTTGTGTGTGTGTCTGTGTGTGTGTGTGTGTGTGTGTGTGTGTGTGTGTGTGTGTGTGTGTGAATGAATAATGCAACGGCTTTAATTAACTAGAAGAAACAGGAACTCAAACTGATCATCTGATAAAGTCAGGATTACGTAAGCCCTGTGTTAGTGTAAGTATCTGTATGCGATCTGAAGTGTAAAGCAGAAAATGTGAAAAGGGATGTGATGGAATGGAAAATCAGGGTCCTGGAACATCTCTGTAGTACATAAAGCTTATACTGGAAACACTGACGAGGAGGTGGGAATGTGTGTGGAACCTGGAAGATGCCATTCGGATTAATTTAGTGTAGTTAATTCACTTACTAGAATGTTTTTGTGAGTTTGGAGCAAACCAGTGATGGCACATTGATGAAACTCAAGCAACGGTTGGGATGGCAAGTGTTACCATGGTGCTGTGTTACTATGGAGTCTCTTGCATGTGTAGTACGAATGGACAGGTGCTCAGGTAGCATACAGACTGCAAAGCTACAAAGTGGAGAGAATCCGTAGACTTCTTCGTGTTTGTCTTTTGTTAGCGACTGTGATGAGTGGTATATATATTATCACTCACAACAGTGACGTGTATCATCAGTGTTATAGATTTAACATGTGAACATATATGTATGTTGATGACTCTAAAGCTAATACGCATTCACAGTGTAACTCGTTTAAGGGTAAAAAGTGACGCCTTGTTTACTAGTGATGCTGGAAGCGGCCAAGTGGAATTGCTGATTTTTGAGTTAAGGAGATCATCTGTAGTTCCTGAGTAGGGATTCTGAGTTGAGAAGAAGTTTTGAGATGTTGCTTTGTTTGATGTTGTTTTTTAGCCTCTCTTCTCCTGAACTTTAATAGTACTACGAGACTAAACCATGGTTCTGGTGAACCCTCTTTCCTGGTAATCATGGCATCCTGAAGCCTGGGGTAGATCGTAGGCCTTCAGGGGTAAGAACAAGGGAACGCATTGTATGAGAGAAGTGATCATTGTGGGACTAAACACAGTGCACTGCAGAAGTCGAATGTAAATCTATAGTCAGTCTAGAGAGCAAACAGCCAGAGAGAGGTGAGGAAACAACTAATCTGAGACCTGGCAAGAGAAAAGCATCAAGTACTTTTCATCATCCCATGACTGTGATGCCATTAATACATTCATCCAGATGATATGGAAATATGAAGCAGTAAACATGGCCTCAGGTTCTCTGTGGAGTCTGACTGCAAAAAAACACACTGTCAACATTTCAGGTCTCTAAAAACACCAGTGAACAACGGAGGGTATTTGAAGAAATGGAAGACATACAGTATGTGTACGGCGAATAAATGGACAGATCATAAACTGTACACAAACACACACACACACACACAATAGCAGAACCCCTGGAGGAATTGGGCCACTGATCCCAATCTCATCATCATTCACATAGTAAAACAGCAGAGCAACACTATAGATCAAGTCACACTGCTGTAAAAATAAGATGAAATAAAATGACGTCTCTACACAAGAGGTGTGTGTCTAATCTGAAACGGTATACGCTCTTTTAGCAAAGTCACCACTCTGCACTTCAACAGCTCTCACACCCTGACTTGATTTTCATCTCCTACCTTAAGTCATGTGGTCAGAAGCAGTCGAACAGCTATCCACAGTTGTAGAGAAATGAGCTGAAAAGGAATGTTGTTTCAAGCTAAAAGGCATCACACATACACACACACACACATGCACACACACGCACACACACACGCACACACACACACACGCACACACACAAAACATGTGACTTGTGGATCTGAGAAGTTAAAGCATATTTACTCTGCATGCTCCAATGCGTACACACACACACACACACACACAAACACACACACACACACACACACACTTGTCCTGTCATGCAAAGACACTTCCAGAGGCAAAGTGATAAGTATTCTGATAAGGATTCACTTATACTGAATGTCAGAATATGTTTGAACTCATACAGCCACTCCAGCTGAAGCCAAACTTCCCTCTACCAGCAACAACACATAGAGACAGCGGAGAAAGATAAATATAGAGAGAAAACATCAGTGATTCATAAATAGACTTGGAGAAAAAGAGAAGGATTTCAGTTCTGAGGGGAAAAAGGAATATAGAAGAGTCAGTCCTCGTTCATCCACAGCACACAGACGGATGGCTTGTTCTGCCACTGGATTACAGGTCACATGTTTAATTGCTTGTTAACAAATGTTTGCTCTGCCGTGTCCAACTGTGGCAACTTCCTGCCAAAAATAGGACCAGCGAATCTCTTAAAGTCAGACAGCCATGGAAGTGTGACAGTGCTGACCATGGAATATAGAAAAACAACAGAATGTGGGTGATTTCAGGCTGTGTATGGCTAAAAGACCAGCACAAGACCCAGTTTCATTCGCACATCACTACTAGATACTTAAACCCAGAAAATTATCATACCAGTTAACACCCTATAAAATAACAAACCAAATAAATCAGTGAGTGATTTTCTTTTTTTATTACATTTTATTAAAAAAACAACAAAAAACAAGTAGCACTTGTTTACATTAAAAATGTGATGTAATAAAGGTAAAGGGCAAATATTAACCATATACAGTATGCTGTTTATATTGCTTGGAATTGGGATGAAGTAAACATCTGTAGAGTATTTTAACATAAAAATATGTTATATCAACATGTGTTGAATTAAAAACCCAAAAATGCAGCGTGTCCACCAGACCCACGAACACTGGCTGAGTAACAAAAATACGAACAACATACAAGGGTTAAGACCCAAAGGTCAGTATATATATACTGGAGGAAACTCACACCTGGATACGGTTTTGTTTTAGAACCTGAAACTCTGCCATGAGGGTAAGGCAAGCTCCGGACTGTGACCTGATTACAAGCTGGGAAATGATACAGCATGCCAGAGTACGCATATTGCTGAGGAAGAATCACTGGTTTACCAAACTAAACCTTCATACAGCCCAGTTGTTAAGGATCTCTAAGTCCTGAATTAAAAATCTTCAGTTTAGACATTACTTTTAACCCTAGAGGTACAGTCTTACCCTAAATCTTAACACATTATGCTACGTTTACACATACAGCATTCATTTATTCATTCATCTTCTACCGCTTATCCGAACTACCTCGGGTCACGGGGAGCCTGTGCCTATCTCAGGTGTCATCAGGCATCAAGGCAGGATACACCCTGGACGGAGTGCCAACCCATCGCAGGGTACACACACACTCTCATTCACTCACGCAGTCACACACTACAGACAATTTTCCAGAGCTGCCAATCAACCTACCATGCATGTCTTTGAACCGGGGGAGGAAACCAGAGTACCCGGAGGAAACCCCCGAGGCACGGGGAGAACATGCAAACTCCACACACAAAAGGCGGAGGCGGGAATCGAACCCCCAACCCTGGAGGTGTGAGGCGAACGTGCTAACCACTAAGCCACCTTGCCCCCTACACATACAGCAAAGATCCTTCATTTTCAATATGAGATGGAGACTTCTGGCAACATGAGCCACAGCAAGCCTTGGTGACCTGATGTTTGCATGTCTCTACTGACAAAAAAACTTAACTTTATGCAAATATGGAGTGAGTCGGTGCAGCGGCTGGAATTAAAAGAGTACACATTGCTTCTCTTTCATCTCATATGATACAATGCAGATAAAGACTGCTGGATTTTATATATACATACATACAATGTTTAATTTTAGCTGCAAAAAAAAAACAAGAAATGATTTGCTGGAGCTATGCTACGTGCACCACTCACTGAGGCCTACTCATTGACATGACTTCATAGTGCAGCGACTGGAGACTGCATCTGGGAAAGGAGCTTTAGACTTTTGCTTCAATTTATACTGTTATTTTATCCAGTAATTTCACTCTTAAAAGCTAGCATAAAACTTTTAATCTGACTCTTAACCCTAACTGTAAAGTTATACACTTACCTGTAAGTCAAATCATTTCGCTAAAGACAGAAATGACTAGTTATTCTATAATCTTTTTATTTATTTATTTATTTATTTATTTTTTAGCTCCGCCCACTCAGTCAAATTACATCGTCAGTGAAAAATGTTTCATGATCCAGCAATATGGAACACAAACTCACATAAATTCATAAAATTTTACACATTCAATCCTGTCTCTAATTACAATAATATTACAGAGGAATCTCCCAAAATGTAATAGTTGTTGGAGCTTTTATACTGAAAAAAAAAGCAATAAAATATATTTATTTATTTATTTGTTTGTTTGTTTGTTTGTTTGTTTGTTTGTTTATTCTTACAACAGTGCATGGCTTTTTCTTGATTAGACACTAAACATACTGATCAGAAGGTCAGGGATTTAAGCCCTCACAATCTTCCAATTGGGTGCCCAATACCGTAACCACTATGCTACCACACCCCCAGGCTAACTTTTCAGTTTCATGTTATGCTTTTTTACCTTTGGTATCATGTCATTTTGAAATGGGACCCATTTGAAAGGTTGTGAGTTCAATTCCAGGACAAAAAAGCTTCCACTGCTGGGCCCCTGAGGAAGGCCCTTAACCCTCCGTTGCTCAGTTATATTAAAAAAATCTGAGTTGCTCTGGATAAGGGTGTCTGCTAAATGCTAGAAATGTAAGTCTCTTGCTTTCCTTCAATTCCTAAACTTTCAGAAGTCTTTCAGACGTCATCAAGAGTCTAAATTTTTGAATCTTACAGATAATTTGACTTGCAGCACATCAGTCCTAATACTATGAAACCTACAGTATGGAGAGCAATACATTATGATAGGCCTCTCCTAATGAGCTTGTGTTGGACGGGTTCTCATACATCTCCATGCAGCACTCGTACACCTTTCTTTTCAGTCGAGAGTTACATAACGGTACACCAGCACTGTTTCACTTTCACCTATAGTGATTTCTATAAATAAACTAGCAGAAGTACCTGTTTATACATGTGACTGTATCTTCGGACAGAAAATGCCGGAAAAGCAGATGGGTAGATATTTATGTTTGGTGTTAAGAGATGGTGTAATGCTGAACAGGACGCAGACAGCAGGCTGATAGACTGTAATGTCCTCACACATTAAATCATGATTATGGGTGCATCGATTCCTGTGCATATGAAAAATAAAGCATCAGAGGAATAGGAATGTGTTTCTCTGTTTGATGGCAGTTGCTATGACAACACTGGACCTTAAAATGAGAGAGAGAGAGAGAGAGAGAGAGAGAGAGAGAGACAGAGACAGAGAGAGAAAGATAGAGAGAGAGAGAGAGAGAGAGAGAGAGAGAGAGAGAGAGAAAGAGAGAGAGAGAGAAAGAGAGACAGAGAGAGAGAAAGATAGAGAGAGAGAGAGAGAGAGAGAGAGAGAGAGAGAGAGAGAGAGAAAGAGAGAGAGGATGATGATGAAAAAAATGGCATGAACATGTAGTAGAGGTAGTACAGACTCATGCTTCTGCCCCATGAGCTCTTCATCTCTGGCTGGACATTGTTTAAGGTGACCCAACACCTCAGGATTAATGCTGTCATGTTGTGAAGGCTGATTTTTACTTAACAAATCACTTCCCTACTCATGTTAGCTGAACTAATGTCATTCAGCAGACACCTTTATTCAAGCCTCATATAATAATAAACAGGATTTAGGATGGTTTAAAACTTAGTCCGGAAATTCTAATCTAATTCTTTTTCATATCTTTTGCTGCACAGTGTTCAGCTTTTAAACTACACCAATTTAATCCAATCTACACTGACAGCAAAGTAATCTGCTTGTCTAGTAAGGACTGAGGATCATGTCCAGTTCATCCTCCATAATTATCATGTGGTTTCCATTAATATTCCCTCATTACTGTAGGTCTCTGGTGCTAAGACACAAAACACCCTTGACGTGAAGGGATACACATGGTAGGGGGGTTTTAAGGGGTGAAGGTATCCCTGAGGAAGGTGCCATGAAAGACTAGAGGAGATTCAGTGGGTCATTTCAAAAGCATCTTCTTCACAGTACAGTGGAAGAGATGAAAGGCTGCAAAGGTCTTTGCTCTGTAGATGCGAGATTCAGCTACGGCTTATACCCGGTGCACTGGAAGTGAATTTCTGGTGATTGAGATGTTTTCTCCATCACATTCGCTACTCTGTCTAAATTTACCTTCTTGTCTGTGAACAGATCGAAAAATGAATGAATGAATGAATGAATGAATAATAGGGTTGAAAATGAAACTAGGGGCTTAGTGGTGGCTTAGTGGTTAGCACGTTCGCGTCACACCTCCAGGGTCGGGGTTCGATTCCCGCCTCCACCTTGTGTGTGTGGAGTTTGCATGTTCTCCCCGTGCCTCGGGGGTTTCCTCCGGGTAATCCGGTTTCCTCCCCGGTCCAAAGACATGCATGGTAGGTTGATTGGCATCTCTGGAAAATTGTCCGTAGTGTGTGATTGCGTGAGTGAATGAGAGTGTGTGTGTGTGTGTGTGTGTGTGTGTGTGTGTGTGTGTGTGCCCTGTGATGGGTTGGCACTCCATCCAGGGTGTATCCTGCCTTGATGCCCGATGATGCCTGAGATAGGCACAGGCTCCCCGTGACCCGAGGTGATAAGCTGTAGAAGGTGAATGTGAAAATGAAACTAATTGAACAGCTAATTCTAAACAAAACACAACTTCAGATACAGCAATAGTTTAAACTTTTTTTTTGCTTGTGTTTTTATTTTTTATTTGCCAGCTTCAAGGACTAGCACAATACAAAACATTTCTTGGTGAGGACTGCCAAAATTCCCACCGCAACTACAACTCAAAATCCACATAAAAAATGCTAGAAACTAGCTCACATATTCAGCCATAATTAAAACTCGAGGGTCAATTTCTTCTCCGTCTTTTCAGGGAAACAAGTTGACGATGGTGTGTGTTTCTGATTTGCGGTATTTTTCTGTAAATGTGTGGTTATAATATGCAGAACCTGGCAACCTTCTCACAGAACTGAAAAAGAGCAAGTTCATTAACATTGTTCAATCTACGTTCTGCATTACTGAATCCCAGAATATAATCATATCTCTACCATATTTCTAAAAAAAAATGATGCATTCATATGAGAAGCTTTTGCTTCATAAAGACCCCACACAGTGATGCATATCTCTTCTAGAGATCCAAAATTAAAACTATTATAAATCTTGTACATTTATCACTCATGATTTCTTCATTCTTCAATCATCATTCTCGACTGTTATTTTTAAAAGAGTCATACAGGCATTATAATGAAACGCTGTTTAAAGAACTCATTTTGACTCACAGCAGGTCTGTAAGTGTGTTATAACAGATCCTAACAGTGTGTCCAGTGAAATTCTCTGAACTTTCCAGAAAGTAACAAGCTTGAGAACTAAAGGAAGTCCTAATAGATCTTATTAGATGGATCTTAGACTAGTGTGAAGTTTAGCTTAAATAAGGAAAGACATTTATGTGATGAAACAGAGCTGTGTTGCTAACATTACACAGACATTATCTTGCTTACATGAGACAAAAGAAAGGAAGCTTTCCAAAAAAGTTCCACAGGACGTCTGGTTCAGGAGGTGTTATCATTCGTGAATGAATAATGACTTTATTTTCAGTTTTCTCTCTCTCTCTCTCTCTCTCTCTCTCTCTCTCACTCACACACATACACACACACACACACACACACACAGTATTAAACAGATACACATACAGGCACAACCTTCGAAAGTCACATATAATCTATATAATCTTCTGTTTGGACAACAAGAGAATCACAGAGTGAGAAAGACTAAAGAGCAGCAGAGATTAAAGCAATAATAGCAACTGGAAAGTTTAAAAGAGAAAGAGACAAAGATTTATCCTCGTTAACAGCAGGGAAAGATGGAGACAAACCGCTACACAACACAGGTCCTGAGACTGTACCTCACCTTAATGTGACCTCTAGTTTTTCTCTTCCTCTTTTCTCTCTCTCTCTCTCTCTCTCTCTCTCTCTCTCTCTCTCTCTCTCTCTCTCTCTCTCTCTCTCTCTCTCTCTCTCTCTCTCTCTCTCTCTCTCTCTCTCTCTCTCACTCTCTCTGTCTCTCTCTCTCTCCTGCAGAGGAGGGTGCCAGACGACATACAGACAGTGCTGGTGAATGGCGTCTGCCAGAATCTCATCATTGCAGACATCACCGTCACCATGACTCCCACATCATGCTAACAAAAATCTGCTAGCAATATTAACTTCACACCCGCCCACGCTGTGTCCAAAGGAAATGACATACAGGAAGTGACATACAGTACCCTCTAAACCAGGGCAAATTTGAACCTCACATGTTTCACACCACTGACTCAACTTTCACGCATGTAAAAAAAAAACGGTTGTTATTCTGTACGGTACTGTAGCATTAACACGTCTCTCGTCGCCACCTGCTGGCAACGTGACCATGACACTAAGAGAATGGCACAACAAGAGAACAAATGATTGGAACGCTCATCCTGGTTTCCCCCGAACGATCTGTATGACATGAGAGTGGCTTTAATATGCACTTCTGTCATCTTACATGGGTTTCGATGTACGAATTATGCATGCAGATGCTGCAGAAACATTCAGAATAGCAAGAGACACTTTGTGAGAAACAATGCATCAGTTTCATGCATCATCATTAAACCTTTCACCACAATATAAGCTTAAAGGATCACCTGATGCTCTATCAGACAAACCTGTCCCTGTGTACATTCTTAAAAAGTACTATTCACACAGGACTATAGGACAAAGGATTCTGATTCTCTGAAATTCTGATATTCTGAAACTAAAAGTACACTGTTTAGTCAAAATGATTTGCACCCCGACATCAAATCAATATGTTTTTTTTTACTCCAAACTGCTACCTTAAGGTCAGGAGCAAACACTTTTACAGAATGTCTCTGTGTTCTGTAACATTACAATTTCCTTTCACTGGAACTAAGAGAGCCAAACCAGCATGACAATGCCCCTGTGCATGATGCACAGAGCTCCATGAAGACACGGTGTGGAGGTTAAGTGGAAGAACTCGAGTGTCCTGCACAGAGCCCTGACTCTGACTCAACCCCACTGAACACCTTGATGAACTGTAAATGTATAGAGATTTTATTTAGCCCTTCATGAAGAAATTAGTCATATGTTGGATTTTCAAAAAAATCTTACCAGCAGGGAGACAGTCCTCAGCTGACCCAGTGGAGTAGTTAGCTGGACTGATGAGAGGACTAGCAGGTGGACTGGTGCTAAAGCTGGCATAGCCCAGAGACGAGCTCACCTCAGATTGCTCACCGCTATGGTTCGGTACAGGCCGCTGTACATCCTGCGATGAGGACAGAGACGTGCGCTGTTTGGGCTGGAAAAGAGAAGAATAAATATCAGCAGACCTGCAGCTAAAATACATTCCTCAACAAAATAAATTACTTAGACATTAAGACTAAGAGAGCACCTTGTCAGTTTTGCCTCTTTGTCACTGTCACCTGTGAAACTCAAAATAAATTAGTTAGCTAGGGACAGAGAATTGCCTACAGGTGTGTGTGTGTGTGTGCGTGTGTGAGTGTGTGTGTTGTCATGCATGTCTGCACTTGACATATGAACTAAATTGTATTTTTCATTACCTGTCATTTTGGGAAAGCACAGGTAGGACAGACAGACAGACAGACACACACACACACCCACACACACACACAGATACATACATGTATATACTAGTAGCAGCATCATTTAACTTTTGGTTCAAGGCCATATAACGAGGACAATATTAGTGGCTATGTCGCGCGGGCGAACCCTCACTGCTCAGCAGCTCTGAGTCACACCGGCTTGTTGTGTTTGAAAAACACGATGCGCCGCTGCTGCATACACAGACAGATTGGACCAAAACACCTGTCAGTGGGAGTTCATACGGATGTGCTGAGAGAGACTGAGAGAAAGAAACATGAGGAAGATGACTGTGTCTGGTTGTATAACTACAGGAAGTCTTACATAAGGATCATCTTCACTTCCTGTTGCATCATAGGTGTCACATTAATTAATATGTGCCAAATGCTTGCTGAGTGAGTGCCACATTTATGACACGACCTGCCTCACACAAACACACACAATATAAAATATTTCAATATTTTTCAGAGAAAGAAAGATTCAGAATGAATGAAGCATCAAAATCTCTCTTCTATGCACCATTCCAGAGCTTCTCCTGTCAGCTTAAACACCTCCATGTGCAGATACTGGCTACGCACGATTACTGCATATAACTTATATTATATCGTATTCGTCAGAAGCAGGAACAGAGCTCGTAATTATGTCATTTTCACTCTTGTGAGCAGCAAAAAAGGCACAAGCTGGCTAACCGTAATGAGTGATCAGTTAAGTGTATAGTCAGTGTTATAAATTTAACAACTGAATGTGTCTAGATGCTGACTGGTCTAAAGCTGATACTTAAATATACACTATAACATGACTAGGAAAAGGAGGCAGCCCTGCCTGACTGAATGTATTTTGAAAATGTTGGCGTCTAAATCATACATCGTCCAGCAGCAGGATCCCACGCTCTCATTGCCATGGCCTGGGTTCTATTCACTTTAGAGTGAACTCATGAAAATGGGAGGGTTGAGTCAGGTAGGGCATCTGGTATAAAACCTGTGCCAAATCCAATATGTGGACCACACAATCTGCTGTGGCGACCCTGAACAGGGAGCACCCGGAGGAGGAAAAAAAATTTTATATATATATATATATATATATATATATATATATATATACGTATATATATATATATATACACACACACACACCACCTACTCAAAACTCCATTAGTGCATCTCAAAATGTGCTAGCACAACATATGTGTCCTTGCATTGTGAGAAGCTGATCTTACATATTAAAATACAGACATTTACGGTCTAGACACCAGCATTTTCTAAGTACATTCTGTCAGGTCTGCCCCCTTTTTCTAGTCTAAGATAATGTCTGTCCAGGGGTACACACAGACACAGCATTCAGCAAAACTGCCTACAATAAAATGAGCCAGTTCCATTCTTGAACCAAAAATAAAATTCAGACTCAGCAATTCCTGGACTCTTCAAATCTGTAGTTGTACAAAATGTTACCGGTGGTAGAATGAAGATTCATTTAAAATTCCACTCAATTCACAAAAGCAGACTTGGGTATTTACCTGAATTAGAAGGATTTATTTAGTAACCACAGTGAAAATAATTGGAAGTGGTATGTATTTGAGTGAGTCGACTGAATATGTTCACAGTATGTCATAGTATGGTGTGCTGATTTATAGTACTCATACACATTGGAACTCCAGGATAACTCATACATTATTCATTCACTGCCCAACTGCCTCATGCTGTAGCTGTATAGTAATTATGGCTGTAAAACCCAGCTGTCCCTGTCTTCCATATTTCATTGACACTGCTGTACAGTACATGAGAATTAGTTTTCTTAGTAAGAATAAAGCGCGCTGGTTTGTGAGTGAGGTGTGCGTTGAATGAGCTACACAACTCGTCCCACGATAAGCTTCAACTCTTTGTTAGTTTGGATGCGTATCACTTGTGTGTTTAGCAACAAAATCCGTTGTCTCACAGTTCTGCCCCAGTAAGCAAGCTGTTCACATCAAGACACCTCAAAGGAACGCTAATAATTCACAGCTGTAGTTGCTAATGAACCTGTAACACACGCACACACACACGTACACACACATTGCCTTGTTTGTCACCTTAACATACAAACACAAACTGTCATTATGTGATGGCTGTGTTCTGTCTAATGAGCCTGTCATGTCCAAATTAAGGTTGGTTAACAAACGCACCATGCTTGTTCATCTACATCAAGTCTTCCACACAAAACCTGACTCACTAATATCTTCTGCTAAATTAGATATGTTCCCATGCTCACATAGTGTGTGCGCGTGTGTGTGTGTGTGTGTGTGTGTGTGTGTGTTTTACCTGTGGTTGATATTTCGTTTCGTTTATGCCTGATAAACTTTTATTTAGTAAAAGAGCTGAGAGTAAAAATTTATGAATTGCAATTATGGTAATTATTCTGTGAGCCCAAGGACTGCAGGGTGATGAATGCCATTAAGTCTCCCACTGGAACATACTGCACACAAAAGATCTCTTATACCACAGATGCTAATCCAGTCTGACTATACCCCGGAAAACACAGCTTCATGATTGAGAATCGTGACCTTCTATTTTACACTGGGAAGTGGGACTCTTTTTAAGCGAAGGATAACACATTAGCACTAGCATGCTTCTAGCCTTGGTTCTGCCATCTGTGCAGAGGGATTCCTGTGGCCTCTTTTCTAAGTCGCTCCTTTAGTTTTTAGAGAGCATTAGCTTTTATATTAGCTCATTTAGCACAGCTGCCATGCAGCTCACACCAAGAGACTTCATAAACACCAGGGAAATTTTCCACACTGGAATAGAAACATCCAGAGCAATAGGGAAGTATTTGGAGCTAAAAGACAGTCATTTATGTTCATCTGACTTGAATTAGGCTGAATTAGTTTGGATGGATCAATCTGTTTTGTTCTGTATTCCAGCACTGCCTATAATATGCAGACTGTAAGCTCTCATGTACATATACAGTATTATGAAAAAGTATTTCCTCCCAACGTGATTTACTAAAATTTTATTTTATTTTATCATTTGTTAAACTTAATGTAATGTAAGATAAAGAGAGCATGAGAAAAGTTTTTAAATGATTAGTTTATTTGAAGGAAAAAGTGAATGCAACAACTACTGTATGTCTACATTTGGTCTAATTAAATGACTAATAATTCAATCACTTTTCCACACAGGATCAGTTTTAAAACTTGTATTTTGTGTTTTCTCCGGTTGTACTTGACTTATATTACTTTAAAGACAGATAAATCAGTAACTGATGAGCCATGAGAAGCTCTAAGAACGGTATTTGTATCCTTTTTTAGATTCAATCGAGGTCAGTTATTAGATTAACCCTGTAAGAGAAAGTGAAAAGTTGACAGCGTACACTCATCTAGCATACAGTCTAGTCAACCTTAGAACAGACTCTGTACCTAAAGCCTTTACGTAATAATCAAACCACTGATCAATATAATCTAACCTTGAACTTTATCAGCTGTCTAACTATAGGCCAATATCAAAGATCTAAGAAAAAACTGTAGCACAGCAAAGCAATACTTATGTATGAATCACATTCAAGAAATCTGTCAGTCAGGATTTAGGGCTTAGCACAGTACTGAGAACAGCACTGGTTAAAGTGGTAAATGACCACCGGACTTTGAACAGACTTTGGTCTCCTTGTTTATGTTGATTGGTCTTAGTGCAGCTTGTGGTACCATAAGTACGATATTATAGTAGCTTTATTAATCAGCAGTGGCGGTTCTAGGATTTTTCTGTAACAGGGGCCATTAAGGGGCCACATGTTACATTCAGGGGCCAAGTACAGGGTACATTCAAGCATACAAAATAATTTATTTAGTATGGTGCAAATTCATTTAGGCAGTCATTCCTTTTTCTAACGCTCGAGTGCCGACAATTGTTTGGGGGGGTGGAATTGCATCTGTGATCGTTGTGAAAAAATCTCTAGTTGCTCTTCTCGTCGACGATTGATGGAACGGGGGCCAATCAGGGGCCAATCAGATTTCAGCAGGGGCCAGGGCCCCTGTGGCCCCACCTCTAGAACCGCCCCTGTTAATCAGTAACCCTAAAGGCCTCTCACGTACATCAAATGGAACACTTAAAGCTGTTGTTGTGATTATTGAATCTTGTGTTTCTTGTTTGTCGCACATTATTGCAGGAGGTTTGCGGTTGAGTGCCAGTTTGTGAATGGAGGGTGACAGTATTAGACGATTTGACAGTATTTTGCTGAACGCGTGTGTGAGTGTGAAGGTGACAGTATAATTTATTTTCTAACATTTCTATTTGGAAATTTTTGCATGCTGAAATACAACAACGAAAAATAAACAGACTCTCTCTCTCTCGCTCTCTCTCTCATGCCTGCCTCCTGAGTCTGAGTTCTCTTTACAGCACCCCAGGTGTCATGCTCATTTATATAATATTACAATAATACTATTTTTTATTTCAGAAGAGTTATAAAGGCACAGCACGATGCAGAATATCTACTTCATGTTTTTGTTATATCTAGGTTGCATTATGCTTCGTTGTCATGATGTTCCAACAGGTTCCAACAGGTTCAGATCTTTCCTGTCTTATCCACACTACACTAGTGAAATTTCACAGAGATTCTCAAACACTATTGATGATGTATAAGACACTAAATGCTCTCACACCAGAGTAAGGTGCAGGCTCTTTATTAGTAGCCAGAACAATGAAGATTCCAGCAGGGGCCGGAGCTTTTCTTACAATGCACAACAGTTAACGAAGAAACTTCCAAATAGTGTTTGAGACTCACCCACAGGCTCAATCCTTAAGTCTAGGCCAGTTGTTAGAATTTCTAAATGAAAATAAAGCCATGCTAATTAATGTGTTTCAGTGTTTCTAGGGCATAATGGCAGAGTTAGAATAAGCAAAATCATCCTCTGGTATTGGCCACACCCACTTCTGTTTTAACCCTTATTTCTGTTTTGAGCTTCCTTCAACTGATAAACACTTGCTGCTGATTTGGATAGTACCACATGGATACCCTTAAAGCTGAAATATCCAATATCCAAATATCTTCTTCATTACTCAGATATAAAGCTAGAATAAATAGAAATGACTCAAAACTTCTCATACTGAGCATCCTTTAAATACACACACACTACTGTCTGAATTTATAGTAAACAGGTGTGGATGTGTAATGACTCATAACTATCCACTAGCCACAGACACCCGGAAGACTCTTGAGAGAATCCGACAGCCTCAGGGTAGACAGTTTGGGTTTGCTCATTAGGAATCTAAATCTATATCCGGATGTCTGTGAAGTTGTTTGTGGCAATATCCATTCTTATAAGCACTAAATAAATAAAACTGTATTACATTGAATTGAGCCTCACTGCTTTATGCATGGGCTATTTCATAAAAGGTTCAACGTAAATGTGATGTGGTAGCCTAGTAGTTAAGGCGTTGGATTACTGCTCGGAGGGTCATGAGTTCGAATCCTAGGTCCATCAAGCAGCCACTGCTGGGGCCCCTGAGCAAGGCCCTTAACCCTCAATTGCTCAGTTGTATAAATTGAAATAAAATAAAAACTGTAAGTCACTCTTGGTAAGGGTAAATCAGTAAGATATAAACAATCAGTCTCCATGTATTACTTCATCTTCTAGTGGAGTTCTGAATAAAATTCTACCAAAAGTTTTAGAATAGCTGATTTGCTGATGAAAGGGTTATTGTGAAGAAAGGAAGAAAGACAAATGTTGAGTCATTCAGAAAAAGTTTCACTGTGGGATGAAGAATCATGTACTCCAGATCAAAATCCAGCAACGATGTAGATGACAACATGAAAAATGTCTGTGAGTATGTGTGCATTACATCACACATGTAATGTCAGGTCCAATTAGCACTACTAACATCGCTAACCTCCAAGCTCATGGGGCTACAGCTATGAAATATACAGTACATGTGGTTGTTTGGGTCCAAGGCAGTGATAAGCTCTGCTGCTGTTTAGTCCCCTGTGTCTCATATTCCTATGTTTGTATAAAATCATCAGGATTTATCCACATAGCTAAGTGAAACATCTTGATCATTCCTGGTGTGTACGTGTGCGTAGGATCAAGGATGGCAGGCTTTGCAATCCTACGTGGGAATGATCCATTTCTAGAAATATTTCGGCAATAACTGTAACAATTTATAACATCACTAGGCCTTTAAGGCATTTCAGTATATTGTTGTAGAAATGAAAAAACAGTCTAACCAAAAGAGATTGACACTAACATTAAAGATCAAGTGGAGGTTTAAACATATCAATACCCAGTAGCTAGCAGCATTAAAGCATACGGTGACTACAGTCTGTGAGAGGGCTGTATATCTATAGAGACTGTAGTCACAGTATGATGTAATGCTGCTAGCTACATTTCTCCATTACAACCCAAAATAACTGCATTTTCGAACATCCACTGGGAATGTTTTTTTTTTTCTTTTTTCCATTTTTGGTTTCTTGCTGACCTTGATGGACCTCACTGTATAATATTAAACTGTAAATGAGAACTTTTCTTCCTACAGAGTTTGCCACACATTTATAACTCTCTTAATCACACGGTCAAGGCTTCAGCAATGTGTTTCTCTCTGACCATCTTTCGCATGTCTTGTATTTGGATTGCATCTTAATTTTCACATGCATTGGTATATTGGTGTATTGGGTATTGCGTAATAGTAACATGTTTCCTGTGTTCTTACTCACTTCTAGGTGCAAAAGATGACTGCTACACAAAACTAAAATCATCTTCTTTAACTGAAGGAGTGCAGAGGCAGATAGTTGGGTGTCAATCAACAAGGCTTAGAGAGACAGGTGCATTTACACATGTAATAACATCTGGCTGAATGTGTCAGAGTGAGAGTGATCAGGCTTAAGTGTGTCTCGAGCAGCAGCGTAAAAGAGTATGAGTGATAAATCTGTTCAGTTATCACACTTTGGGAAAATTGAAAAATGTTAATATACATTTTTTAGCGGTTTTAGCTGCAGTTTTCATCCTGAGAGAAAAGAGATTATAGAGTATATGAGCATGGCATAGGGCTGATATGAATAAGAACAGGAGCATCAGTATCAGTATCAGTATCAGTATCAGTATCAGCGCAGCAGTGTATTAATACTGTTGTTGTTATCTGTATCATCAAAACAAAATATATAATCTTAAAGTGTAAATTGACTTTTACTTTTGGTCAATTCTTACATTTATTCCAATAACCAGGGCTTATAATGATGTTATGTAATGAGTTTCAGCAGAAGGCTTATGGTGGAAGTTAATGGAGCATGATTGCAAAGCTTTAAAGTTTCCGTTTTCTAAACTGCAAACAAAACACCTCCTCTGGGTCTCTTCATAAATATAATCATCATTGTATGCATAGCAGAAGAAGCACCAGCATCGATGTCACCATACAAAGAGACATATCTGATCTATTTCGGGGAATTTTATCATATGGCAATACCCAGATCTCAGAAAATAACCTGGTGGAAACTACATGATTGGCAGGACAATTCTACATGAAGCTTCAGTTATGTAAATGACAAAGATGACATATTAGAAAATAAGAAACATTTAGGTTGAACGAGGAAGCCTTTAATTCTGGATGTTATGCATGGATCAAAGAAACATTAAAGAACATACGTGCAAAAGGTTAAATGATGAATATAGCCAGAATGACAAGAATGAATTGTGCATTTGTTCCCTTCATCGTGGTTTCCACTATTAATACTAAAATATAAGACCTCTGCAACATTCAAAGTTTAAACAGTACAGTATATGAGCTATGTTTGCAGTATATGAGCTATGTCTCTGGGCAGCAGACTTACTGTATGTACAAATGTAACCTCATGTGAAGTGTGTAAGAATGAACTGATAATGAAATTCTGAAATTCTAGCAGCATTGGTATCACTGACTAGTACATAAAGAATTTTGTGACATTAATACACTAACGTTATCTGTGACTTTAAATGGATTTGGATGGATTTCTCTGCAGGTCATTTAAATGTTGAAGTTTAAGTGAAAAAAATGAAGAGGAGTACTCTGAAAAATGGCTTAGTATAGAATCAGTTTTTCAGCATAAATAAATGTATTGGACTCCACTGTGCATTTTTATAGATCTATATATACAGTATATATAGTATACTGTGACTGTGGGTTTAAGTGTAAGCCTACAAACCAAGACCAAGCACATAGTGTGTGTATAAAATCATAATCATCTATAAATCTATAAATGTTGGGACCAGGAACAGAGGGTGAGACGTAACATTCTGTGTAAATGGTAGATGTGTTAAACAAGGCACATCAGTGAAGTGTTAAGGGGATCTCAGATATTCAGAACATCCTCCTGTATCTTTGTGTGTGTGTGTGTGTGTGTGTGTGTGTGTGTGTGTGTGTACCGATGCACAGACGATTACTTTTTGCTGTTATCTCAGAAAGTCGCATTAACACTGAGAACAGAATAACGTTATAATGGGTGCACAGACGTGAGTGTGTGTGTGTGTGTGTGTGTGTGTGTGTGTGTATATATACCTGGGGGCGGATAACTCTCTCAATGTTCTTTAGTGCAGTAGCAGGAGAGGGAGGGGAACAGTCTGGAGTCAGACTGCTGTAGTCATCACCATGGTTACGCTGCTCCACATCGGCAGTCGAAACATTCAAAGAGTGGCCTTGATAGATAGATAGATAGATAGATAGATAGATAGATAGATAGATAGATAGATAGATAGATAGATAGATAGATAGATAGATAGATAGATAGATAGATAGATAGATAGATAGATAGATAGATAGATAGTTTAATGAATTATAATTTGAGACTCTTCAAAATGTTTTCTTGTACTGAAAATTTAGTATTTAGTCTTCAGAGTGTGAGAAAGGAAAAACTCAAATGAATGGAGTGTGTGATGGGTGAGAGGAACTACCTCATCAAGTAAACACATTCACAGCTCAAATTCAACACACCAAAGCTATTCACACCACTCAGAAAGCCAGAGGCAATACACCAGTCATGGAGCAGACTGTTATTCCTTGTATAAAATGTAGAGTTTAGAATAAAACAAGTAATGAATCACACGGTTGATCTACACTCAGCAATGAGTCGTTTTCCCTCACATCACATTGCCTTTCCTTCTACATCACTACATCATATATATTTATTCACTGCATCTACTCACTGCAATTTCCAGAGAAATGCTATTCATTGTTAATGTTAATGTGGAACCTGACTGAATCCAAGGCATTCCTCTTTTTAAGCCCCTTGCCTCTTCCTGAGATACAGTAATACCTCGATATACGAGTTTAATTCGTTCTGTGACTTTGCTCGTATCTCAAAGCAATTTTCCCCATTTAAATTAATTGAAATCCCATTAATCCGTTCCAGCTCACAAAATTCCACTCCAGTTGTTTTGTTTATGTGTTTTGAATATGAAGAATGTACAGTACCTGTATTTATAAAGGACAAATATTGTATAAAAACATACAGTAATAAAAGAGAAAAAAATAAACTGGTTTTTAAGTGTACTATTTACCTTGGAGATCAGATGACTTGAGCTAACGGACGATGCGCACGGAGGTTGAGGGAGGAGTAAACAGGCGGAGGAGTTAAGAGGAATTTTGTCACGTACATACAATTTTGTTTCCTTCACTTACTCGTTACTGTACACTCTTAATGCTACTTTACACTTAAATGGAACTTAACTAAACTTAAAATTAATGAACTTAACTGTCTTTCACTCGCATACCCTGGTCATGTTTTTCTATGATTTCCCGTTTTAATTCAATAGACATCATCTTCTTCTTCACAGCACTGTCCTTTACACTCACTTTTTTAGGACCCATGGTTTTAAATGCGAAAAAACTTAAAAAGTTGATTAAAAAGTTGTACTGTATGCAAAATAAAAGCAAAAAATACGAGCACAGCTTTACACAAGTGTTAACAAAGCGAGCTACACAAACACTAACCGAGTGAGACACGGGAAGCTGAGGCAGGGGGAACAGAGTACACGTTGTTGTTGTGGGTCTTTGTTCGGCGGCGTCTGCTCGGATGCTCGTATCTCATAAATTTGTTCGTATCTCAAGGCAAAAATTTGGGCGAATCACATCTCGTATCTCAAAAAATTTGTATGTCAATGCACTCGTATCTCGAGGTATCACTGTATATGCTTAGTTTTCTATGGCTTGTGATGTTACTAAGCCTTTGTTTTTCTGTTGTGTTTTGCCCATGACTGAATTCTGCCCATTTGATGTGCATTTTTGGATTGTGTTTGAGCATGTGTTTCATTATTTTTTCATGCATGATCTGGTATTTTTCACTGTGAACCTTATTATTATTTATTTATTATTTATTTATTTTAATTATTTTTTGTTGCAATCCCTGTTTTTGTGTGTTCCTGCCTTTTGCACTCCCCACCCTTTGTTTTGTGAAATGCAATTGCTTGCACTTCCTGTCAGTCTCCCCTTAGACTTTCATTATACAGCAGTTTTGGATAAACATGCTTTTTTAGTGTATGGAATTATACTGAAAATTGTCATGTGTAAGGAGTATGGCTTCTGCATTTTGCCCCTGTGACTCCTACAGGCATTCTAACAAATCTAAATCTGAATGATTTCCAATCCAAGCGTGAGAGGAAAGAAGACGTGACTCAGGAGAGATCTGCTGGTAGAAAAGAGCCTGAGCACAATCTCAGAACTCTCATTAGCATGTTTTATCTGACTCATCATTCAGACTTCATGTAGAACATGTAGAGTGGCATTAACAATGATTTCTAGCAGTCCACTTTATGAGTGTCTTATTCCCTTCTTATTCCCTTCAAAGTGTTTTGGTTTGTTAACATTATCTAACACGTAGCTAGTTTGTTAAAGAGCTAGTTTGGACAACAAAATGAGTCGCACACCAAAAAAAACTGCAAAGATCTCCCCACTGAGAGTTTAAAGCAGAACTATCAAATTTGTCAAAAGTGTAAATCATTAAAGATGATAAATGGACGCCGCTGAGCTGTAATCTCAGTAATAGCTTCTCTGGGCTCTGGGTTGTTCATCGGAAAGGTCGGGGTTCAAGCCCCTGCACTGCAAAGCTGCCACTGATGGGCCCTTGAACAAGGCCCTTAACCCTCACTGCTCCAGGGGTGCTGTATCACAGCTGACCCTGTGCTCTGACCCCAACCTCCAAAGTTGGGATATGTGAAGAAAGAATTTCACTGTGCTGTGATGTCTACTGTATGTGACAAAATAAAGGTGGCTTCTTCAGCTTCAGGTCTTGCGTTGTACAGTTCAAACAAATTCATGAGGTTGAATTGTCATTTCTAGCTTACCACAAAACTCAACTACATGCTTTTAATTATCATCATAATGTCATCACAATTAACTCCTAAAAGAGGCATCCAGGTTAGTTTTTTTTTTATTTTATTCACTAAAATTAAAATGGGCGGATTTAAAACTCTTCTTCAGCAAGCTAGAGAACCTCAGAGACATTCTGGCTTAGTTTTTAAATATCTGGCACGACATCCACCCATATGTTCAGTCACTGAACTCTACACACAAACACTTAATAAGCTTCAAGAAAATGTAAAAACATACTAGAAACTGTATGCACAAATAATCACTGGTCATTTGTTCTGATCCATCTCACAAAGGACAGAAGTCACCAAATCTAACATTCACATTACGAAGATCATTAATCCATCTCCATACATTGGCAAGAGTCTGAGGACTTTGAATACTACCAGACCAGTATCTCATAGCTGGATGGGTTGGTGACATGAAACTATGGCATTTAAAAAATATTACTAAAAATGTTATACCATCTATGGTCTGTTTGTTGTTGTTGTTGTTGTTGTTGTTATTGTTGTTGTTGTTTTGCAATGTATTAAACTGAAAACGATTAAAGAAAAGAAACTAATCTCTGCCAATGTTCTATGACAAACAAGTTTAAAAAAAACAGTTAGAAAACTGCATCCCTTCATCCTCCTGAATCACTTGTTGCCCTTCGCCAATATGAACCCGGCCATGCCTCATTAAACATATAGTTAAACAAATCAATCCACAGATCAAGATAACAAACAAGAATTTGCCAACACAAAGCAGACAAAACAAATATCAGGAAAGAAAGATAACCAGTTTCTCATATTTCAGACATTTTAAGTAATGGTTTAGAAATCTCAGCCTCTAAATGCCTATAATGTTACAGTTCAGATCAGTTACATGACTGATCCAACTAAAAACAATTCATTCTTGAAAATAAATGAGCCAGGAACAATATTTCAATGTAATTCAAAAAATCTTGAAAGAAATAATAAATAAATAAATAAATAAATAAATAATAGTCCCACAGACTATAAGAAAGCTCCAACATCCGGTAAAAAATTGAAGTAGCTTTGATGGTACAAATAAAATTTCCAAGGCTTTTCCATGATATGATACAAAGAGAGCAGTGAAAGCCGAACTGATTCCTTCATTAAGCGTGACATACTTGATCCTAACTCTTAGTGCTCTTTCTGCTTCAGTGTAGTCAGTGTCCCGAACTTCTTCTTCATATAAACATTCTTGATGTAGGAATCAGTGTCTAAGAATAGATCAAGATGGATGGTTTGTCTAATCAGGCAAGCAAATAACACCCCAGATCTTTTCACCAAGCTTTTCACCAGCGTTTCTCTCTACCTCTGTGGAACCTAAGTAATGGGTTTGGTAGGTGATGAGTCATGGGACAGCTTGCTTAAGGGTAGATCAGCCATCTTCTGTTCCAGTCTCTGCAAATTATCCATCTGGCAGAAGAACTTCCACTGACAATCCAGTACTTCAGACAGAGTCTTGATATCAATGTCTATCCATTAGATGGATTTAACAAGTGAGAATTCAAGTTCCTTTCTAAGTATCTGATCAATAAGTGCAGTATGTAAAGTAACAGCTTGGGGTTGTCACATTTTAATGCGCTCACTCTGGCCTTTCCTATTAAAAAGGAACATGAATAAACACGGATAAATTTAAATTTAAATTTAACTCCAGATTTCAATGCTGCTTTGTGAAAATGTTCATTGTTATACAAATAACATAGAAACAAAAGAATTACAAAGGCAACATAGACTGTACCAGAGACATGTCCATCAGACATAAACCACACCAAGAATCTTTAAATATGTCCACACACACCCCCACACAAAACCGTCATATATACTGGGGTTGTTCCCTTCTTCTCTTCTCTTCTCCCTTGCCTTCCTTTCTTATGCAAATGACCCAGGAATATTCATGAAGCACTAAACTGCACTGTGTTAATAATTTAAAAAACTGTCAGTCTCGTTCAGCATAGCACAATGAGATTGTGTCCCTCTTTTCCTCGACTCTGGAGCTGAATGTAACTGTAAGCAAGCTGTGAAGGAGCCGTTTGCTACACTTTAGTACGTTTGTCTTCACTGATGAAGGACAAGACTGAATACTTAACACACTCATATAATCATCTAATCATAGGAGAGGATATTTTAGCCTACCACTGACAGAGCATCAATGTAGGGAGCTTAGCCTACAGGGAAGGTTGAGAGCTACTGTACGCTATCAGAAAGTTAGCAGCCACACACACACACACACACAAATCGTTTTCTCATTATTTTATTCGTACAGTATATTATTGCTTTATTTTCTTAAGTAACTTTCACCTACACAACCTGATACCAAGTAGTGTTAGCAATGGAGTGTGATGCATGGCAGAAAACATTGACAACAAATGGAGTAATTATTTTTCCACAAACTACTATTATACTCCACAAAATAACAGCAAAATATAAAAAAATAATATGTAAGTAGTATTTTCTCTTTTTTTCCAGATAGATAGATAGATAGATAGATAGATAGATAGATAGATAGATAGAAAACAAATCCAAAATCTTGGTAAAATTATATTATTATTATTATTATTATTATTATTATTATTATTATTACTATTATTATTATTATTATTCTTTTCTTTTTTAGGGAAAAATGTTGTTTATGGTCATTACATGCAAGAAATATTAGATACATTTTAAAAACACAATTTATAAAAGACATTTTAACATTTTTAATTTGTTATTTACATTTAAATAAATATTACATTGATCTCATTTTTTAACACCTGAGCAACTGAGGGTTAAGGGGACTTGCTCAAGGACCCAGCAGCAGCAGCAGCAGCAGCTTGGTGGACCTAAGGTACAACGCCTTAACCACTGAGCTTGCACCATGTTCCCGAACAGGTTTGCTCTTTATTTGCAGTGAAGGCTAATGTAGATTTGGTATTAACTTTACCGTCAGGTCTAAATTAGAAAGTTGGGAACAAAAAGTGCTAATCTAAACTAATTTTCTTCAAGTGTCTCTGTGAAACCCTGTGAAACTCTAAAACTCCTCAATCCTCTTCTGACTGCATGCTGTGTCTCAGTAAGAGCGTCACTCCATTAAAGTCAAGGACTTTAAACACTCTCATGTGCCAAACATTCTACTGAAAAGTGATACGAGAAAACACGGGATACTATTACTCAGATTACACCATATTCATTCATGATGTCTTGTCTGGCAGAAAAATAAATTCCTATAAATAAGCTTTAATAATGTATCTTTAATAAATCCTGCAGCCGCACACATGCCTAAAGCTTCACAGAACCATACAGCATTATGTAAACAGTGTGATGGTGGGTCCTGACTCACAGAAACCCTCTCGCTTTGCTTCAGCAGGTGTGAATCAGCCTGCCTACAGGCAGCGCAGCTCCGAAGCAGCACAGCGCCATAGCAACCCACAGGTGACTCGCCTGGGCTGTTTCCACGACAACCTAAGTCTCAGAACATGCCAATGCAACCACAGCAGAAATCTGGCCATTTCTTCACAACAGGAGTGGGTGTGTAGATGGAAATTTGAGCCAAAATCTGGACCGTGCAATCTTATACTTTAATATTGTTATCTGTTATCCTGCACTTCTGGCACAGTTAGGAGTAATATTATACCTGTATAAAGTTTGTTTTTTATGGATGATATTTAGCATCACACTGGACTGAACAGATGATTTAAATAAAACGAGTGTGTGTGTGTGTGTGGGTTTGTGTGTGTGTGTAGTTGAAAGTTTAGTAACTAAAGACATTAATCTCAGAAAGAAGACAGTAACTGCAACACACCTTGTTCTATAATTTACTGTATGTGTTAAACATTTCTTTATGGAAGTGTTTATTTCTTTTCACTTTATGGAAGTGTGCCATGCCTTGGTCAAAGGAGACTGGTGAGAACCTCAGAAAAAGGGTCCACACCAGGATGGAAAATAGCTTGGCCTCCACCAATCCAGGTGACACATTTACTCTCAAGCGGCCATCAAACTACAATCACTCCAAAGGGTGAGTCACAAAAACACTGCAGGTTATATATAAGGACCTACAGTTTTTGTACTTTTTGTATTGTCTTGTAACTTGTGTCTGCACTGTCATTGTCCTGCACTGTCTGGTCCTGCACTGTCTTTAGTCCTGCACTGTCTTTTGTCCTGCACTGTCTTGTCTGTCTTGTTTGTCTTGTCCTGCACTGTTTGCACCAGGTTGCACAGTTGCACTTTATGTGGCTAAGACTACTTACAAGTCTTTAGCCCTGTCTTTGTTTCTATGTAGCACCTTGATCCTGGAGAAACGTTGTCTCATTTCACTATGTACTGCAACAGCTATATATGGTTGAAATGACAATAAAAGCTTCTTGACTCTTGACTCTACAGGCCACTCTTGCGTTGAGGAATGTCAGTGTTCACCAGTCCTCCATCAGGCAAACATTGAACAACTACAGTATGTTTGCATGGCAGAAAAGTACAGGAAGGAAGGCCGTAATCTCCGAAAAGAATACAGCCACTTTGGTTAGACGAATGGACAGATGAATATTAAAAATAGACATTTTTGCTTTAAATCATTTAGAAATAGTTTGGTGAAATCCAAATACTGTGAGCCAACATAAGAACCTCATTACAGTCTTGAAGCACGGTGGTGGCAGTATCACTGTTTGGGGCTGACTTCTGCCTTGGGACCACAATGGCTTGGACTCTGGATTCTGTATTTTATCATTAAATTCTATATCAGGGTATTTGTCTCTGAACTTAATCGTACTTGATGCATGTAGCTAGATAAGTCTGCAAAGAAATAACTAAAAGAGGAAATTTTATATTTTGTTATGGTCAAAGTCGTTAAGCCCTTAAATTTTTAATAGAAATAGACACCTTTATTTTGTCACAAATACATTACAGTGAAATTCTTTTATTACATTTACCATCTTTGCAGGTTGGGGTCAGAGCACAGGGACAGCCATGATACAGCACCTCTGGAGCAGAGAGGGTTGAGGGCCTTGCCCAAGGGCCCAACAGTGGCAGCTTGGCAGAGCCAGGGCTTAAATCCAAATCTCCTAATCCACATATGTCAAACTCAAAATCTGGTGTAATTATATTTGGCCCGCGAGATCATATCAAATGTGCATTACAGCTGGCTAGCCACATGCTCCGCTAATACTACAAATCCCAGAATGCCTTGCCACAGTTGTGTCTGTGGAAGACTCAGATGCTGCAAGGAAACTTGGGTCATTTTCCATGCTGCCAAACCATGAAAGAGCAAATTTCTCCTGCCGTGCTGCCTAGAACACAGTTTGCTGAAAAAATAAACGTACTCAGCGGCAAGTTTTCACGACGATTTGCTGACTTTGAAGCCCAGAAAGGCTGATTTGAACTGCTCACTAATCCATTTGTGATCGACGTGGAAAGCGCACCAACCAACCTCCAAATGGAGCTAATTGAACTCCAGTGTAGTGACACGCTCAAATCAAAGTATGACTCTGTTGGTGCTGCAGTTTCCCTGACACAATGCCCCAATGACGTACCCAAGCTCTCTATGTTCGGCAGCACATGTGAGCAACTGTTCTCTATTATGAAGTTGAACAAAACACCTCACAGGAGTCGACTCAGTGATGAACACCTTCAATCCATCCTGAGAATTTCCTCAGCTCAGAGCCTGACCCCAGACATTGATGAACTTGCATCTAAGAAAAGATGCCAGGTATCTGGCTTAGATCAATGACTTTATCTCAGTTTTATATTTTGGCCCACTGTGAATTTGAGTTTGACTCCCCTGTTCTAATCAATAAGCCAGCACCTCAACCACTTGAGCCACCGCTACTACAGTATGTTGTCAGGGGACTGTTGTGGAAGAATCTAAAAGGTGCGGTTCATGCAGGTACATATCAGTGAACTGAAGCAGTTTTGTATGGAGCGATTGGCCATACAACCTCTTTTCAACCTCTTGTCAACCTCTAAACCTCAAACCTCTTTTCAACCTCTAAACTGATCACCAATTACCGGAAACATTTGGGTGAAGTTATTACTCCACACTCCAGTTACTAAAAACGAAGGATCACATAGCTTTAGGATCATTTTGTATCAGGTTTTCTGATCTGGTCACATTTCAGGTGAATATTTTCAGACATACAGAAAATTTTGAAGGGGTTTACAAATTTTCTAACATTCCTTTAAGTTGCATGTGAACATTTTTCCTGAGAGATTAAGTTGAGTTCAAAGGCATAAAAAGTGTAAAAGCTGTCACAGAAACCCAGTGTGTGATTGGATGGATGGATGGATGGATGGATGGATGGATAGATGGATAATGTAGAATAACTGACCATTGCGGGGACAGGAGTTAAGGAGGTGGATGTCCAGTGAGCAGGGTTTACGCGTGACAGCCGTCGTCACTGATTCGTATGGATTATCTTCTTCTTCAGGTGAAAAAACATCCAAAGATGAACTGGACTGGATGATCTCCACACAATGTTTAGAGTCCTGCATGTTTAGAGCAGAGCAAAAATAACATATACGTCATTCAGCAGCAGTGCTATTGAAAAATGAAATTCCCAAACCCATCACACTTAGAAACAAAAGTGGCATTTCTACAGAAAAGCACTTTAGGTGCTCACAGTCAAAAAGAGAGTGCATTTATTTTGTCATCCATTATTCATTACTTTACTTGTCAGGCTCTGATGTATAGATCTCTATATGATGGTTTCTATATGATTTCTATATATTGTGTCTCCAGTCTGATCCTCAAAGTGTTTAAGTGGATGCAGGTTTTCATTCCAATCAGGCAGAAGACACATCTGATTCAACCTTTTAATCAGTTGATCTTAGTTGTTAGGAGACTAGGAGACTAGGTAACTCACTATCAATGCTCCTGTTCCTTTACAGTAAATTACGTCATATTCTCTGAAGCCTTTCATCTCGTAAAGAACGGCAAACGAAAAAACTTTCAACCAACTTTGTATAGAAATGTAAGTAGCGTATCGTTATCTTTGTTGTGGGTTGCAGTGATTAGTTACGTTATATATTTTATTTTGAGTCTAAAGAAAAGTGTTTAATGTTTTTTTTTTTTTAACTAAATATTAAACACGGGGCACGGTGGCTTAGTGATTAGCACGTTCGACTCACACCTCCAGGGTTGGGGGTTCGATTCCCGCCTTGTGTGTGTGGAGTTTGCATGTTCTCCCCGTGCCTCGGGGGTTTCCTCCGGGTACTCCGGTTTCTTCCCCCGGTACAAAGACATGCATGGTAGGTTGATTGACATCTCTGGAAAATTGTCCCTAGTGTGTGATTGCGTGAGTGTGTGTGTGCCCTGCGATGGGTTGGCACTCTGTCCAGGGTGTATCCTGCCTTGATGCCCGATGGTGCCTGAGATAGGCACAGGCTCCCCGTGACCCGAGGTAGTTCGGATAAGCGGTAGAAAATGGGAGAGAGAGAGAGAGAGAGAGAGAGAGAGAGAGAGAGAGAGAGAAATATTAAACACTTAATCCAGGGGTGGCCAACCCGCGGCTCCAGAGCCGCATACGGCGCTTTGCCCTGTTTCATGCGGCTCTTACGTTCATATCGAAGTTTGCATTTGTGTCTTTTTAATATGCGTATTCGCTTCGCTTGAGTTCAATACCTTATTTTCGTCAAACGCGCATGTGAGTGGAATGAAAATACCTCAAAGTTTCCCAGTAGGAGCAAGATCATTTAAGTAAACAATTTGTGTCAAGTTCGCTCTCAAAATGGCAGGGAAAAAAGGTGATGATCATGTGTGCTCATGTGTATGATGTGGCTATTTGCGGTAACACATGAAGTTAAAAATGTGGCTCTTGGTCTCTGGCCACCCCTGACTTAAACTAACCAACAATCCTGCCTGAAGTACCATGATATAAACATGTGTGATTAAGCGAACACATTTATATGACGTATATACCTTAAAAATATAAAATGTGACTGCTGATGAAATTGAGTCATCAGTGTCCCAATGTGTAGTGAGTACAATAAGTCTGCGCCAGAACCTTAACTTGTGTATACAGTACACAGATTCACCACCTAGAGAGCTAGGAGCTGATTGGGACGCACCCACAGACAATTAAGCACTCTGCATGCGCACTTCTCTATTCATGTGTTTATTATACATTGTGCTTTTCCAAAAGACAGTACAGTACAGTGTCCTGGACCACAGCAGAACAAGCGCATCATGACAGCAATCTTACTTAATGAATAAATTGCACGTCTGTATTCAGTAGTCAGAAAACTGTCTTTAAAACTCATTCCTTATTTACGCACTTTCTCATAAAGGTCTAAAGTATCTGTTCACCTAAATGCATTGTGTGGATAGCAAAGATTGCACGTCTGGTCTGCCAGACTAGCTCACGCTATACACGGTACCCTTCCCGCTTACTAGCCAGATGGTGGCTAAATGCTTCAAAAAACTGTTCATAAGTAAAAGATAAAAAAATCAGCAGTTTCTCACGAGTTGGAGTAAAGAGCATGGTTTGAATATGAATATATGAATGGTATAAAAACCAGCTGTTAGAAATAATTCCTCAAAAAGGTATAATGACTTTATGAACTCTTGACTCACAGGGTGGGTGGGAAACGTGACCCACTCACTTCCTCTAACCTCCAACTGCTTAATCTGTGTCTGTGTGTGTGTGTGTGTGTGTGTGTGTGTGTGTGTGTGTGTCTTTATCTCTGACGCTTAGTAACAGTGAACTAGGAGGAAATTCCTAGGAAACAAAAGGGAAGCAACAGATAGAATAGTAAAAAACAGTGACACAGAGATAGTAGTGTGTTCTGGTTGAAGCTTGAAGTTTAAGCATAAGAAATGAAGAGAACTATATGCACACACACACACACACACACACACACACACACACACATAAAACAGCTAGAAAAAAAGAGAACGGTGAAATATACAAGTAAATAAAGTCATACTCTTCGACATACAGCCACACACACACACACACACACACACACACACACACACACACACAGTAGTACAGCCTCTACCTGTAAACTCAGGTCTGTTCCTCTAGATTGACTGCTGAAGATCAACTCTGTAGATGTTCAACATTAGTAAACGTCCTCGTCTTCCCAAGTGTCCAAGCCTCTCCCACTGCTCTACTTCTCTCGTCTCTCTCTCTTTCTCTATCTCTCTCTCACTCTCTCTCTCTCCCTCTCTCTCGCTTTGTCTGGTCTGATGGCAGAGATACAGCCAAAGAACAACTTTGTACAAAAAGGAAGCAAACACACAAACATGCACGGCGGTGCTCATTAATTATCAGCTGCCTGTGCAGTTCTGAACCACGACAGAAAATACGCCTAAACTCCAGTCTACACTTCAGTCACGTCCCTGGAACTTCCAACCCTGCAACATGTGAAACCTGATAAAACTCAATGTCAAATGTTTTTTTTTTTTTTTTTTTTTTTTATTACGTTTCTCAACTTCCCTCAGTCAACCTCATCTGGTTCTGTTTGCCTTCACTCTGTGACAATAAAAAAAATCGCTCTATTGTCTGTTCTGTTCTTTTTTTTTTTCACTTTTTGTTTGCCCCATTCTCGCTAACGTTCTTTCTGACTGTAGAAACAGTAGTTACTGTATCTGATGTGAATAAGCTCTGTCATTTCCTGTGATTTTCCCATTACTGCTGCATGTCTGAATTTGGGGTGAAGACACTGGAGGACAGAAGCCTCTCTCACAGTACAGCAGATACTGGAGGGATTCAAAAAAATAAATAATGAAGTTAGTGTAAGAGTTGTAGAAGGAGAGCAACAGTAAAAGGAGAGAGAGAGAGAGAGAGAGAGAGAGAGCAAGAGAGAGAGAGAGAGAGAGAGAGAGAGAGAGAGAGAGAGAGAGAGAGAGAGAGAGAGCAAGAGAGAGAGAAGGACAGAAAGGTTAGAAATCTTCAGTGAAGACACAGGAACTGTTTTTGCAAAACATTATTGTGTTATTTACTATAATTACAAAGGCAAAACTGTAAATCTACAAAAAATAAAAGTTTATCGTTTATCTGTTACTAATCAATTCACCCGTTAACAGGCCCATGAGAAATTACAGTGTCGAGCATTTAATAGCCTTTAATCCAGAAATATCAAGATCATCATGGATCTATCTAAACAGCATCTCTCTCTCTCGGTCCATCTCGGTTTTCTCCCACAGCATTCAGGTGCTTATATACGCTGTGTTTATTCTCTTTGAATTGAACCCTGGTGTGTTTTCCTCTTTGATGTAGTCTGTTTAGCTCCATTCCTGTGTGACGTGAACCAAACATGTTGTGTGTTTTGGGCTGCTGATGCAATGCTTCTGAGCTGCTGAACTGAGCTGAAGTGTTGAGCTGAAGTGCTATGTAACCAAGATGTGTTCAGGAGCAACAAAAGGGAAAAAATATGAACATATTAAGAACACAATATACGTTAAGAATTTACTAATTAATAAATATGCATATTATTGTTTTGTGATGCATTGAGCCACGGCTCTGTGTTGTCTTGTCCCGGCTATGGGATTGTTTAGCTTTCCCTGTAATCATGTTTCTGAACAATGAATGAAGGAGTTGTGTGCATACAATTTCATACAATATAGCAAAGTAAATGTAATATTAATAGACATGAAAGCATCGTTAGTCTAGACTGCAAGGCTGAAAAAAAATTAGGAACACAAAATAAACACAAAAGACTAAAGTCTGGCATTGTGGCAGAGACAATGTGACGAACAAACAGCACAAAAAAATTATTAACAACAATAATACTGGAAAAAAAAATGATGTGTAGGCTTACTAAATTGCACCATCTACTGTCAGGAAGAGGAAAGATTTGATACAATCTGATGGAGGAGGATAAAAGTGAACAGTCCAGGAGGGGATATAAAAAGGAGAGATAGGGAATGAATGAAAACACTGCCAAAAAACAGCCTTTTGACTCTTATTAGACCGAACACTTTAAACACACACGTCTTGGGTCCGAAATGAGCTTTAAAAAAAGTCAAGAACAAAATACTTATGAATAAAATGAAGTCAGATAACAGGGAGAAGCAGTGCAGCAGCTGTCTTCAGTGTACACACACACACAACCTCACAGACACACACACACAACCACACACCAGACACACACACACACACATGCACAAACACACTCACACAAACACACACAAGACACACACAACCACACACCAGACAGACACACACACAACCACACACACACAAATACACACACAACCACACACCAGACACACACACACACACACACACACACATAAATAAAATTTCTTTGATCTCTTTAAGACTGATCTGTTCTGTGGGACTGTCAGATAAGAAGAAATAAGAGCGAGACTCAGGACTCAGCAGATGCCTAAAGAGAGCAGCACTCAGGTGAGGAATCCCCTAAAACACCTGCTATCTTCATGAAATGAGGCCAATCAGACATCAAAAAGGTCAAGTGCTATGCTCCCTTTTTGCCATTAAGCTACAGATCTATCTCAGCTGAACTACTCCGAGTGTGTGTTCCAGCACTCCCGCTTGGAGAAATTCAGTCTCATCAACTCCCAACCTCACAGTGCGCTCAGATCTTAGCAGCAGCGCTCTGCATGATCTCCTGTCCTAATGAAGGCATCGCTTGAAGCAGAGATTCCCTCACAACACTAAAAAATAACAACATAAGCTTTGAAACTGTGGCATTCTGGAGTTCATTCCCATCCCAGTGGATAAAAAGGTCTACACACTGCTGTTATAACTGGCAGGTTTTTTAGTAATGTAACAAAAACAAGATAAAATCATGTCAGAGCTTTTACCACCTTTACTGTGACACAGCAACAAGTCTTTTTTTTAACATCACAGAAACATGCGATGGATTTTAACAATGGGAGTGTGGAGATGATTCATATCTACTGCATGTTAAGCTTGTGATCTGAAATCAGATGCACATGATTAGATCCCGGTTTGATTCTAGATGACAAGCTCAACTTCCAGATGCTACAGATTTCTGCTACACAACATGAGATGTTTTCACTCAAACCTCCTAAACAGAGCATTGTGAATGCTGCTGATCGCCTTCTTATCACTTCACTGACTCTCTGTTGCAGCAAGGATCAATTCTGTTAGACAAGTCCTCACTTCAGAGGACCGAGGAACTTGACACCTGCATGCTAACTTATATCTTTAACCCCTCAAGCAGCTAGCAAGTCCTTATCTGAAGTCTAGACACGCTATTCATTTGGAAGCTCAATAATCCAGTGTGCTGCCACTAAGTGAAATTAGTTTCTGTTCCCCTTTTCATTTTCTGATACTAAGGAGTTGCTCATCAGCTGATATCAGCCAACTTGTCTTGGTGAAGGTATTTAGTTTAGTTTAGTTTCTCTCTCTCTGTTTCTCTCTCTCTTTGTTTCTCTCTCTCTCTCTGTTTACCTCTCTCTCTCTGTTTCTCTCTCTCACTCTGTTTATCTCTCTCTCTCTCTCTCTCTCTCTCTCTCTCTCTCTCTCTCTCTTTGTTTCTCTCTCTCTCTGTTTCTCTCTCTCTCTCTCTTTGTTTCTCTCTCTCTCTCGCTCTCTCTCTTTGTTTCGCTCTCTCTCTCTCTCTCTTTGTTTCTCTCTCTCTCTCTGGTTCTCTCTCTCTCTCTCTCTCTCTCTTTGTCTCTCTCTCTCTCTCTCTCTCTCTCTCTCTCTCCCTCTCTCAGATCTTCATCAGTGAACATTTGAAGCCTTCCGCAGGAAGGAATTAGTCATTAGTACATTTACAATATTTATTGTGTTTCTATACTTCTGTAAAGCTGCTTTGAGACAAAGTCAATTGTTAAAATCACTGTTAATATCCGGTGCCTACTAGCACAATAACACATTCCTGGTTGCAGTAGAGTTCAGTACAGTTTTCCAAAGTTCCTGCACTAACACACCTACTGTACCTAGTAATAAACTGGAGTGTTGAATCTGATGTCTTTCAGCAAGAAGCATCACAAGTCTTTACTCCATGCTGCATGAACAAGAATCTGAATCTACTTGAAATGGTAGACCAGGGGTCTCTAACCTTTATTTTGTCTGAGAGCTACTTGTGTTATATTATAAGTAACATATATTTACATAGCTTATTGCAATAAACCAGACCAGCTGAATAAGCTGTTTTTGTGTGAACTTTAAAAAATAACTAGAACGTACATTTCCTGAAGAAAATGTGAATGGTGCTTGCACGTGGCAAGTTCCCCTCATCATGCTGAGTGTTTTAATATGTCACATGTCCATGTTGTGCTAAATTTTGATTTTCACCTGACATCACGTGACGTGACCAGAATACACGTGAGGCAGTTCCCCTCATTGTGCTGAGTGTTTTGATATGTCACATGTCAATGTTGTAAAACGTTTTTTGATTTTGCATATTTTGGGGGCGGGGCTGCGGCACAACCGGAAGTCCAGTCGGTACACCAATTTAAAAGTTTGTTCAGAGTATCACCCTAAAGGAGCTGGCCGAGTTTGGTGTACAGTAGATAGTTCAAAAGCTTGCCGTTTATAAAACTCCAAAGTTTATAATGGGAGTCTATGGGAAAAAAGGCCACTTTGAGACCCAGTACCGGAAGTACCGGTACTCAGATCGCTTAGAAAAGTAATAGCACACCTCTTCTCAATGAGCCGGTCGATTTGACATGTCATTCATGGGTCTAGGACAAAAGCTGCGAGACAAGTTACGTGCCGAAGCTTTGTCCGGAAGAGAATGCAGGATAGTAAGAATGTTGCTTTGCAAGCACCATTAATTACTATTGTCAGATTTTGTTCATTCTCTTGGATTCTGTTATTTATCAGCAAATTGTTACGTACAAGTCCCACAGCACATACCCTGACTTCAAACCCTCTTTCAATAAAACTTTAAACACCTTTGATATTGAAGGTAATATTTATTTTGAGAACAGAGACTTGACATTGTATTGGAATTATATTGGAGTAATTTTACTGCATTTATATGCAATTGCAATGGGAAATATTAAACAGTACATTACTACGAAACACCACCTGCACTAATAAGAAATATTTACAGCGCACTCGTCCTGCAGCTTCGTGAAGCAGGATATATTCATTTAACGGATTTGCTTTGGCAGCTTTGTAGCTTTGTCCCCAGCACCTTGGATCAACTTGAATGGATCTCCCTTGGGTTTTCTTTGTCCTTTATCCAACTGAGTTCAATTTGTACAGATTAAAGTTTATATAACGCTTCCATGTACGGTTTTGGTGCTAGCTGTGTGTGGATTAATGTGATGTGTGATGCTCATGAACCCTAGGAGGAGTACGATTTGTCTGGGGAGTCAATTATTCTATGTACCTTGGTTGACATGTTGGAGATCCCTGTGCTAGATGTTTACTTTCATTGCAAGGCTTAAATTCCAGTATACTTCATCCAAAGTTTACAAGAGGATGTTGCTAAAGTTAAAATTATCTGCAGATTGAATCTGATTTGCAGCCACAAAGAACCAAGTCTTATTTTAAGTCACAGCATCCAAACATCTAAGAGCCAAAACATACCATGTAAATCTACACAAACACAAACTCTTCACAGCAACACAAATAGAGTGTACATGTTGTTGCGATCAGAATTGTGTTGCATTTATTTATAACGCACTCCGAGCACTGCAGTAAGGGGGCGCTATAGTCGGGTCAGGGCAGACGCTAGTTAACTGTTATTGGTAGACCAGCAGTGTGGTGAATCTCTTGCAGAGCTGGTTTGTTCATTTAAAGACGAAACGCCACCGGCTCCACACCCCAACCACGTAACAATAAAAAAAAAAAAACATGGTAAGAAAGTGTGTGTTCTGTAAATTCTGACAAATTAAAATGTCAACAGAAAACAGAAACAGCTTCAGGAAAGATTTGTTGGTGTTGATGGTTGTCCTGCTATCCTTAAAATGCTTTGTGATTGAAACCGATCAGTAAAAACAAAGTTTCAACACAGTTTATTGTTGAATAAATCTTATACATGTATAAATGATGGATAAATAATGTTCCCTTCACAAAGATTCACAGCTGGGATGAGGCTTAAATATCTAAATATTTGCATATGTAGTGGTTTATTTTTTCCACAAGTGTGCTGAAAAACACCCAGATGGTCCTCAGCACAAAGATTCCCTCAAGGTAACCCACCGTTACTGCTCACCTGTTCACTTTTATTAAATAATGAATTCATGAGGACAGACCGTGTGAAGGGCAAAAGAATTTTCTAACCTGAACTGATGCCCGTAGAGTCTTAAGTCAGTTCTGGAGTTCAATATACTGCATACAACTGAATAAAGAACTATTCTCTCAGTAAATGGAAATATTTACTACTAAATGTTTAGATTATTACACCTATGAAACATTCCTAGCATTTTTATAGGCTGGTAATTCTACTAATCTTTAGTATTTATTTCTAAAAAAAAAAAAGAATCTGGTAATAGAATCATTCATTCATTCATTCATCTTCTACCACTTATCCGAACTACCTCGGGTCACGGGGAGCCTGTGCCTATCTCAGGCGTCATCGGGCATCAAGGTAGGATACACCCTGGACGGAGTGCCAACCCATCGCAGGGCACACACACACACACACACTCTCATTCACTCACGCAATCACACACTACGGACAATTTTCCAGAGATGCCAATCAACCTACCATGCATGTCTTTGGACTGGGGGAGGAAACCGGAGTACCCGGAGGAAACCCCCGAGGCACGGGGAGAACATGCAAACTCCACACACACAAGGTGGAGGCGGGAATCGAACCCCCAACCCTGGAGGTGTGAGGCGAACGTGCTAACCACTAAGCCACCGTGCCCCCATAATAGAATTTGTGTATATATATAAATATATTTATAAATATAAATGTGTAGTAAAATATTTCAATAATCTTACATTTAGTTTATTGTCATTTTATAAGATGAAATAGTAAATAAATAGAATAATCATGAAGATAGTTTCCCTAAAGTGCAGGTTATAATCTGTGTAGTTTTGAAGCAAGGCGCATTATTGTGTCATTTTTTTGTTGTTTCTCTTCAGCATGTGGTGCTGAAGATGTTGTGCATGTGGGTTGTATTTATTTATTATGATTCATGATTAAGATTAAAGCTTTTCTAATCCAGTTAGCCTCCTTTTTCTCATCACGGCATGACCATGATTGCCAACCTATCACAGCACTGTAAAGAGGAAAAGATGAAGCAGGAGAAAGAGAGAACGGACAGTGAAAAGGTGCTTCCCATTCCTCTATTTTTCTCTCGTCTTGTGCAGTGCTGTGACGCACCTTTTTGGATGGATTTGTCAATGTGAAGTAGGCGGATATCCCACGCCTTGCACTTTATGAATTTTTGTCTCCTAGCAACCATAAGAACCCTTGTGCATGTGTGTGGTATGTGTGTGTGTGTGTATGTGTGTGGTGTGTGTGTGTGTGTGTGGTGTGTGTGTGTGTGTGTGGTGTGTGTGTGTGTGTGTGGGTGGTGTGTGTGGTGTGTGTGTGGTGTGTCACTGCAGGAGAAAAGGACAGATGAATTGAACATGTCTGGTGGTGCAGAAATATTCCTCTTAACAGAAGGAATCCCATCCAAAACTCCACAACTCCCGGCCCCCCACATTGTTGCCATGGCAGCAGAGGGATACAGTAAATACACACATGGTGCAGGTGGGTGGGCCAGCATGTGACTTGATTATACTTCCTGCAGCATAATTACATTTCCTGTGTGAGGGAGGAAATCCCTCCTCCATGTAATGCATGTGGTGTCTTTTATATATGTTGCACTTAAGAGTCATAGAACACACACGAACACACACACACACACACACACACAGACACACACACACACTCACAATTTTTTGGTGTTCATTCCTTATCCTCTCTCTCTCTCTCTCTCTCTCTCTCTCTCTCGCACACACACACACACACACACACACACACACACAGTAGAGTGTGATTGCTTATCTATCTATCTATCTATCTATCTATCTATCTATCTATCTATCTATCTATCTATCTATCTATCTGTCTATCTATCTATCTATCCATCCATCCATACATTTCATCAATGGAGCTCCAGTAAGAAGTGCAGCAAAATCTTTGCAGGATCAAGTTCCCATAGCAACACGGGTCACATAAAAAGAGACGCAGAGTCGCACATTACAATACAAGCAAACAGCACCACCGCTCCACTCAGAGTTTAACTACATTTAAATGAATAAACTAAACGACTAAAGCTAAATCCCGGTCTACTTATCAACATTAACCCTGAATACAATATTACTAGACAATATTCTTAATATACAAAATACAAACAGAAAGAGGAATTTATTTTCTATTAGGAAATCTGTGTGTGTGTGTGTGTGTGTGTGTGTGTGTGTGTGTGTGTGTGTGTGTGTGTATACACTGTAAAATGAGTTGGCCGCCATGATTTATATGATGACAACTGCCAAACTTTAAACAAACCAACAAGCTTTGTATCTTTTTTAAAACTTTTTGTCTCTGTTGTGTTGATGTGGGCTTCTGTTTGTAGTTTGTAGCTCATCCATCTCAAGATTTGATGTTCTGTGCATTTTGTGATGCTTTTCTGCTCACCATTGTATATTATAAATACAACATAGCTTATTTATAGTATGTCTTATAATCTATGCTGTTTGTATGTGCTATTAAAAGCAGTGTTTGGTGAGATGTGTGATGATCAAAGACCTCCCACATAAAGAAATCCTTCATAAATAAATATGTATGGACAGTTTTAGTTCTAATTACGCTGTGAAAGAGCAGTAAGCAGTAAGACTAAGTTTTACTGGTGCTCTTGGCTGCAGAATATTGTGACTAAAAGCACACACAAAAAAAAGCTTAGTGCTCATATATTTCATTATACACAATACACATTATTTGCTCACTACATATCACTACACATGCAAGTGATGCAGTTTTAGTAAATCAGGGCCAAGGTGTGATATTTCACTTCAAGTATGATATATGACTAAATACTTTTTAAAGCAGAATAGCACTGAATTTAACAAACATACAAGGCACAGATCAGAAGACTGGATGGACACGGTTCCCCAAAGCAAACAATATGATTTCAGAAAACAAACAATGGTATGTTTATACTGTAGCTTCATGCTTATATCTAATAAACTGTCACCTTCTTTAAAATACAAACAGATGCTCTGATTTAATGAAAACAGAGACAATGAGTTGGACAGTTAATACACCACTCGATCCCCAGTGTAGAATAGAAGCCTTTATTTTGTCACATATCCCAACTTTGGAATTTGGGATCCGAGCACAGGGTCAGCCATGAGATAGCACCCCTGTAGAAGTGAGGGTTAAGGGCTGTGTTCAAGGGCCCAACAGTGTGTGTGTGTGTGTGTGTGTGTGTGTGTGTGTGGGCGGGGTGTATACCTGTGAAAAGCCCAGATTTCTGCAGCCATTGCAGGGTGTAAGTGCTTCCCAGAAGCCAGAAGGGCCACAAGCTTTCTCCTCTTCCTCCATAGCTGCGGCCAACGGAGGAGTGGGAAACTACATGAAGAGAAATAGCAGGCAGTTAAAACACACACAAACACACACACACATTCTCAAACAAACAAATCCCCAGAGCTGCTGTTAATTTCAACCCTACAGTCTCTTCACAACAATTTTGCCTTGACCACATCGATTATTATGGTACTGTTTTCTATATTTGTAATTATAATACACAAATGTAATACAGTTCACACATTCTGTGTATGCACGTGTTTATGCGTCTTATAATTATTGATTACATAATTCACTGTGTCTTCTTCAAACTACAATCATAATTGACTCGTTTACCCATATGCCAATTTAATCACTGTTCTTTCCATGTGATTAAAATTCCAGCACTCAGAATCACAACATCCAAATGTAGAGGTCGATTTGGACTAAATCACAGCACAGGACATGCACTGATTTTGGTCTATAAATGTTTCCTGCTATTACATAAATTCACAAAGCACATTCACAGGCATGCGTTGGTCACGTCTGCTCTCTACTGGCCATATGGTTATACTGCAATTAAAATGAGACAGAAATCAGTGCCCTGTTCTGGTTGTCATATATCAAGCAAAACATAAATCAATATTACTACAGAAATTTATAGTTTTTCAATTTCAGCTACATATGAAGAAGGAGAGAGGAGAAAAAGACACTAAAATGGCTTGCATTGGAAACCAAAGCTATAAAATAAGATATTATACACAAGGTTGGTAGATTAATAGACATTTAATCCCAAAGGACCCGAGTTAATAACATAACTGCACTTGGCTCCATGTGGGTAAAAAGGGATCTGATAAAATATGCTACCTATCCTTGCAATGTCTTAGTAAACCTCCCCAAAGGAACTGTCCCCACCTGCAGGGTACATGTGTCTGAATCCAATGTTTGGCATACTGGCAAGCTTGGTACAGTAGGTAGCCCATAATAAAACATCTACTGGAGTTGTCAGGTAGAACCTGACTGTGTCAAGGTTGAGTAGACAACACTAGGGATGTCTCTTAAAGGATGTAGAGCCCCAATGTCTCTTAAAGGATGTAGAGCCCCCAATGTCTCTTAAAGGATGTAGAGCCCCAATGTCTCTTAAAGGATGTAGAGCCCCCAATGTCTCTTAAAGGATGTAGAGCCCCAATGTCTCTTAAAGGATGTAGAGCCCCAATGTCTCTTAAAGGATGTAGAGCCCCCAATGTCTCTTAAAGGATGTAGAGCCCCCAATGTCTCTTAAAGGATGTAGAGCCCCAATGTCTCTTAAAGGATGTAGAGCCTCCAATGTCTCTTAAAGGATGTAGAGCCCCCAATGTCTCTTAAAGGATGTAGAGCCCCCAATGTCTCTTGAGGTTTCTTCTGCACACCAAGACCCTCATACATACACACCATGACCAACCCCAAAATCCATGCCTTGATCTAATTGGGCTTGTCATTAAGAGCAATGAAATATCACATGGTGATTTGAAAGGAATCCCTATCCAGATAGGAAGGCATTCCTACAAAATACCACACCTCTTTTCCTGTTGACATCAAATGTTCACTATCTAGGAACAAAAACAATCCATGCTTGTGGAGTAAAACAGCAGGTGGAATAAGCACCACCTTTGGGAGCACAATTGTGTCAGTGATGACCAATAAGTTCTCTAACTTATAGAATCTAATACCATCACTGTGAATCAGCACCGGTAATTCATTCCCAGCACAGATTCCTCAAATCAAATTCAAATTTTATTTGTCACATACACAGACATGCAGTGAAATGCTTTTAAGTTTTCGCATATCCCAGGTTATCCTGAACCTGGGGTCAGAGCACAGGGTCAGCCATAGTACAGCAACCCTGGAGCAGGTGAGGTTAAGGGCCTTGCTCAAGGACCCAACGTTGATGTCTCAGCAGCTTGTGGGCTTGAACCCCGACCTTCTGATCAGTAACTCGAAGCCTTAACCACTGAACCATAACGTCCCTAATGCTAGGTTGAATGATTTCTGAATCCAATTCATTGTTCTGACACAACAATTTTCCCAAGAGAATCAGGTATTTTTCAATTCATTTAATGTGTGGTAACTTATTTCAGACAGGATATATTCATCAGACATAATACACTCAAGACCAAAGCTGTCTTTCCACACTTGTGGATCAAAGCAAGTTCAGCTGCCTGATAGTCTTGTGCTGGGGGATGTTTATTTTTATCTGATGCCCCATAAAGGATTCATGCAGTGCCTTCCACAAGCTGACAAATGGTTTGGGGTTAAGTAGACAGATGAGGTTTTATCTCTGCCCAAATATACCAAAGAGATTTGATCTGGTAGAAGATGATATATACCATGATATCAATGCTACCTCCACCACCTTCCTTTTAAGACTTTTTTGCTTTCCTCTAATGTTTCAGTAATAAGGCAAGGCAGTTCAGGAGGAGCTCAAAGGAAGGGCATGTCCTTCTTCCTTAGAAGGAGGAATATCAATGAACACCTGCAAATACAACTTGCAGATTCATAGATTCTCCACAGCCGTGCAGAAAGGGACAAGTTGGAAACAATAAAACAGTGCTAAAAAAAAGTATCCCTATGATTAGCTAATACAGAAACAAAGTGTGTAACTCTGTATAGTCTTTCACTACAGCTACTGTAGGCCTCCAGACTGTGCAAGATGAAAAGGCTCTGTCGGGGTGCTTAAGTGGGGGTAGTCTAACCCAATCAGAAGCACTAGGAAAGCATTGTGCAAAGACTGGCAATGTAGCTCACAAAGATGCCAATATTCTTTTTGTAATCAGACAAGTGAGTATGTGTGCTTTGCCAGACCCAGCTGTGCTTCATTGAAAGGTCCATTGATAGAGAAGCATCTACTTGGTTGTGAAGCAGTGCAAATAGTAAAAAAAACCAACATGAAGTATTCTCGTCATGTATCCTGCCTCGCTGTTCGAAAAACCAGATCCCTGCTGGTTTACCATTTAATCTAGACCATTCAGACTATTTTTAGGCCATTCTTAATACCAAACAATTTAAGAGAGAATGTCATTGATAATATTTCTGTTTATGATCAGTACTTAGACTGTTTTACTCTCCTTCAAGAGACTGAATTCATTTCACAGATTTCTTCTTCAAAATGATCAACCTGCATACTGGATCCCTTACCCACATGTTTCTTTAAACAGATATTACATATAGCTACTCAACCCATTCTAAAAAACAATAAATTCTTCATTTAGCAATGGCTATGTGGCGAAATATTTTAAGCTAGCAGTTATAAAAGCAGATTAAAAAACCTGACCTCGACCCATCCCAGATGACCAACTAAAGGCCAATATCAAACCTCCCCTTTATCTCCAAGATCCTTGAAAAGGTTGTAGCTCAGCAGTTATGCTCAGACCTACATAGGAATGTAGGGACCTTTAAAAATGTGCTTTTTTTCAACGTTGTATAATACCATTTTATTTATTTTTATTTCTATTTCAAAATGTAATATTACATGCAGCATTGTTTTATTTTTCAGATATGGGTATGTTTTATATAGTCAATTAATGGGTTAAATGTGAATATTATTGTTGGACAATGACTGTTGAGGGAAAGGTAAAAGGTCATGTAATGACGAGTTACAGTTGGAAGAAAGGCCCAAAGTGTAACGAAACTGTATGCGTTTTAGTTTATTGTATTCATCTCAAAGTCGACGTTATTTTCATTTTTGCCGACTGTTTATACGATATCTCCGCCACCGTGTGAAAAAAGGCCTAGTGGTTATCACTGGAACAACGTGTGCATGGACAGTGATTGCAGACGGGATCGAGTTGGATCTAAGACTTCCTCGGTTGCCACTGGATGTGTTGTGTTGCTGCTGCTGTGGAGTTTGCATGTTTGCTCTGTGCTTGGATCAGCCTGACTCATCACACAGGAAGAATTGATCACTGGTAATCGTGAGTTGACGCTATTCACGTTTCATCTTGTTTTCCTCGGATGGATGTAAGTGGATCTATTCAAGTTTGTGCTTAAGAGGATTGGTCATTAACCTTTACACCGCGAATGTGCACCAACTGGGCCCCAACGAAACACTAGTGTGTGTGACTGAGTTGTTGGTTCTTTATAAACTGTGAAATACTATTCATATTGGGTTCTTATATCTTTTTGTATTGCCTTATATGTTTTGAGGTGTTTCATTTTACTAAAGGGTGAAATGTAATCTCATGTCATGTGATAAATATAATTGAAAGTATCAATACAGGGTTGTAATAAGAATAGCAACAACAGAAGAATAATTACTTTTCATATTATGTATATTGTGTATTTTATGCATTTTATTTTGGTTTCTGGTTTCAAATATTTCATCCTCACTTTTGTTTAATTGTTTCATACATTTTGTTTAAATGATAACTATATTACAGCTAAAATAACAAAACTCTAGTATAAGAAAATAAATATTGGTTGTTAGTTTTACTCAGTTTTACTTCACATTTGTATTCTTGTGTTTCATTTATTGGGATGATTAATATGACACTAAGAGATTGTGAGTTTAGACTAAGGTAAATAAATTACTACCGGCCAATTCACCATTCAACTGCCGGGAATCCAGGTTTCTTTGATAAGGGTAAATAAAATTGAATAAGGAAATTATTTTATAACCTTATGGGTTAAAAATAGGGTTACAGGAATAATATTCATAAAATGTATCAGTCAGGATTTGGGCCTCATCATAGCACAGAGACAGCGCTGGTTAAAGTTGTAAATGACCTGCTTCTGGCCTCTGACCAGGGTTGTATCTCTTTGCTGATGTTGCTTGATCTGAGTGGGGCTTTTGATACCATTGACCATGCTTTTTTACTTGATAGGCTAGAACATGTTAAATGGACAGCCCTTCCCTGTCTCACCTCTTATTTGATGGATCGCTATCAGTTCGTAGATCAAAATGGTGACTACTTTAAACAAACAAAGGTAATGTTCGGTGTTCCACAAGGTTCTGTTTTAGGACCATTGCTTTTCTCCCTATATATGCTACCCTTTGGTGCAATTATTTGTAAACATGGTATTAGCTTACACTGTTATGCTGATGACACTCATATCTATATGTTTCAGCTAAGTCAGATGTGAGTCACCAGCTTAATAAGAATGAAGATTGTGTGAAGGACATTAGACAGTGGATGCTTAACTAACTTCCTCCTGCTCAACTCTGATCAGACAGAAGTGCTTTTACTAGAACCACTGTTCCAGTAGAACATCCAGACAGTAAAGCATTACAACTATGGGGCTTTGTAAAAAAAAAAAAAAGCTCTGCCCCTTGTTGTAGCCTTTTGTACTTGAGGTACTACCAAATAGCCTGCACCGTTTGATCGAGTTAATCCAGTTTGTCCAGAACACGGCAGCTAGAGTCATAACTAGAACCAGACGATATGAACATATCACCCTATCTTATCCTCATTGCATTGGCTCCCATTCAAATTTTGCATTGATTATAAATTACTATTACTAAGCTATAAAGCACTTAATGAGCTCTTTTGGTTTTTATGATCCGTCATGCCTACTTCGATCAAAAGGTGCAGACTATTTCGTAGTACCTCAAGTACAAAAGTCTAGCTTTGTAAAAGTCTTGTTTAGTCTAGCTTTTTATGAACAGTTTTTCTTAGGTAAAAAATTAGATCTGGAAGGTTCATGGGCATAGAGTGTTTGGTGAACTGAGATGTCTGGATGTTGTCACCTCACCACTCTCGCAAATCGCTCAGGTTTGCATTTTGTGGAGTGGAGGGACGCTTTACATCCCAGGAAGCCCTTGTGTCAGTGTCATCTTCTGGCTCTAGCTTTTAGATATGCTGTCATACAGTAGCTAGAAGAGCAGCTTCTACCAAAGAAAAACGCAGTCCCCGTCGTTTGGACACATTTTGGCTTCAGTAAGGATGACATCGAACAAAATGAAGTCAGATGTAGACACTGTAGAAAAACAGTTTCGATGCCCAAAGGTAACACCACCAATTTGTTTCAACACTTGGAGCGCAATCACGTTACTGAATATGAACAGTGCATGGCTCAAAAAAAAACAAAAAGAGACTGACAAGCGCCCAGCAACAAGTGCCTCCGCAAAGCAGATGTCGATAACAAATACATTCACAAATGCCACACAGTATGAGAAGAGTTCAAAAAGATGGAAAGAAATGACGCTATTTGTTATTACATCGCAAAGGATATGACTCCCTTGGCTACAGTGGAGCGAAGCGGGTTTAAACACCTCGTTAAAACTCTCGACAGAAGATACACTGTGCCATCGCGATCACATTTTTCTAAAACTGCGCTGCCAGACATGTACAAGACATGTTGTAAAAATATAGCTGCTGAACTGAAAAATGTTTAACACTTTGCAGCCACATCTGATCTCTGGTCAAGTAGGACGATGGACCCATTCTTGAGCCTTTGCACTTTGCACTACATTGACGACGATTGGAAGCTGCGCAAGAGATGCCTTGAGACGGCATATTTTCTAGCCGATCACACGGCAGATATGATTGCGCAAGGTCTGAAAGATATGCTTTCTGAATGGGACCTCGCGGAAGAAAAACTTTCAGCCATTACGACAGACAACGGTGCTAATGTTGTCCCAAGCTGCTGTGCTTAATGGATGGATATGGCAGCAGTGTTTTGGACACCGACTGTAATATGTGAGCATATTCACTAAACAAAACTTGCCAGTGAACTATGAGGGCAAAAAAATAAAAATAAAATAATCGTTCATTAATCGTAATCGAGTTAAAATGTTCAATTAATCGAGATTTTGATTTTAGGCCAAATCACCCAGCCCTAATATATAGTAACTTCATTTTAAACTTTACATTTATTTATTTATATCTTTATTTATAATTCTTCATTTTTCTTTTTTTCACGTGTCTATACTTCTGTAAAGCTGATTTTGAGACAATATGAATTGTTAAAAGTGCTACACAAATAAATTGAATTGAACTGAACTGAATTCAGGGAGTGCTTTCACCAAGCTCAAGGCAGACTTTCACCACATGCTAGACAGCTCTGTGAGTCATGGCCATTGTAGTGGACCAAGTCATTTTAGCCAAATCCTGAATGAACTTGTTGTTGACCTGTAAACTTTGACACATCCAGTCATTCTGTAAAGCTGTTGGAATGGCTTCATATGCCGTTTGAAGTGATCTATCCAACATGCGACTGGATCTCCAGGGGAAGCACTGTGAGGAGCAAATGTTACCACAACTCTGAACTTGGTTCCATCCATCCAAGTTCTTCACTTTAATCAGGTTGCTTCTATTGCTATGTGAGGACCTTCATCATACCTAGGTAAGAGTCTGTGTTGTTTCTTTGTAGTTTCTCAGTAACATGATAAGCTGCTTTTTTATCTTTAAGAGAGAAAAAGGGGAAAAAAAAACTAGAGGCAGATGAGGGGATGTTTATAGTTGCAATAACTAGAAGTTCTAAGTGATAAGAGAACCAATTTGTCTCAGTTCCATAAGAGTTCATTAGATGCGGGAAGAATACAACACATTTACTTGTTTTTTAATGGGCTTAGTCTTTTGTAATTTGCAATCATTATCATTATTTTTCCTTTGAGGCATGTAAAAATAAAGATAGCTTATATATACTGTATTGGTTTAAGGATGCTCATCTCTCTCACTATACTCAGACATTACCGATGCTAAACATCTGCTGCCTTAAGTATAAACTTTTGGCAGCAAACCACATGTTTTGACTGAGTCTTGTAATTGAATTATTTAATTTGCATATACTGTTTGTAAATTTGATTACAGTCTCCCAGGGTTTACTGCTTTTTAATGAACCTTTTAATGAACGTTGATCATACTTAAATGTAATGAAGCTGAATATTTTATTTTTAAGAAGTCAAGTAAAAGTAAACCAATTAAGAATTAATTACGCTTTAAAATGTTACCATGAAGCATGTAGTCATGTACTTTTACAGTAGTACATTTGTTGCTTTCTACCTCTATTCAAATAAACTAGGGATAGTTGTTAGTGATATAGTTTTTTAAATGTTAAATTAATATTTTTAAATTTATTTAAAACTTTGTAAATGTATGCATTAATTTATTTATTTTTATTCTTATTTTGATTATTTTTTCCCTTCTGTTTTTATACTTCTGTGAAGCTGCTCTGAGACAATGTGAATTGTTAAAAACGCTGCACAAATGAATTGAATTGAATTGAAACAGTTAAAATCGATGACTAGTTATCCATTAATAAATGAAACATTTACTTGCTATTGCACGATGAGAGGAATAACACTTCAGGAAATGCTGTCACATTATATATAAATTATACATGTAAGAACTTTCTACCACTCTAAAATCACACTTGTTTGATTAGTGAAAGTGCTGATCCTACCTTAGTGATATGCGTAAGTGTGGTGTTTCTCTCATCGTCCGAGAGCGTGGCACTGCAGAAGCTCTCCATGGACTGTGAGTGAGACGAAATGGCCTGGCAAAGCTCCTCAAAGGAGTAGTCCCTGTCCCGGCACATCTTTATGTCATTGAGTAACTTTGACAATTCCCCTGTTACTGTTTCATCTGCACATAGTGGGAAAGAAACAGTTAAGAAAACAGATGGAGAGAAAGACGTATGATTTGGTGAGCAGATTTGTGATTACTCGGATTTGATACTAAGTTAATGAGGTGAAACCGGCACATCACAAACAGCCTCTGATTAAACGTGTCCTCAAGTACAGGTCCCAATGAGTACAGGTCCCTTTAGTCCCTGCATCCCTTCAGTCTTACATCATTATGACAATCACTCATTTTCTCTGCTCTGGACAAAACAATGGAGCCCAGACTGAACTGAATTCATATGTATATAGTTTATATAAAGCATAGAAAAACTACAGACCACACAAAGCTAATAAGTTGGTTCTAGTGTACCAGAATTTTCACATGATTTTACACTCAACTCCCTTAAAATTAAATTACATGCTTGGTTTGCGTTTTCCTGCTTTATGATTGGATAATTTCTAAGTCACACTTCATGTATTGATGAGGGGACGGGGCTTAGGATAGGGGACTGATGACATGAAAGGAGAACTTGTAGTCAACATTAGTACTTAGGAATATGAGAAGATACAAAGTAATTCTGGATGACAAACAGTTGCTCTCCTGGATATTTTATCTTCCTCTTCCAAGGTAAAACGATCTGTTTCATGTGTGTTTAATCAATACAACATAACGAGTGAAGGGATGGTAATGTTAGGATACAGGTTGTGACTGTTAAAATGCTTTCACATGGCATTTTCTTTGTCAGTCACATTTGAAATTTAGTTTGGAAGATAAATGGACTAAAAATGGAACATTTCACACAGGAATTGGACAATTAAGTGTTTATTGACAGGCAAGGACTTCATACCATAACCACAGATGTTAATATTATAATTATAATGTTTATATTCCTTTATATTTGTGTATACTTTTTTTTTTTTTTTTTTACCATTTTATGCAATGACAATCTATCTATCTATCTAGCTAGCTAGCTACAGTAGCTATCTATCTCGCTATCTAGCTAGCTAGCTAGCAAGCGGTGCATCCATGCACTCAAGTCATGTCACAAGCATGCAACTATTTGTTTTAACTTTATTTATATGTACTGTGAGTGAACTTTATGGAGTGAGTGAACACCACTTGTTTTGGTGTCACAAAATCTCTATTGATTTGCATTTCACTGTCATTTAAATTGGAGATCAAGACACTTAACGATTTTGTTTTGTACTGTTTTGCAAATTATCGTTATATTTATTCCATCCATCTAAATTTTAATTGAAATTCATTTAAGTTCAGAATACAATGAGACATTTACTTATTTCAGTAAACATTATTATTTGCTTTAATCTCCATTTCTCTGTCCTGATTTACTTAATGATTTAATCATATCCTTCAAATCATATTCTTAGTAGGACATTCTCAAACAATTAAATTAATAGTCTTTTAAGAGTTTAATCAGTAATTAAAAGATGTATGACACCGGAGTTAGGTACCAGTTGTAATATCCTGACCCCGGGCCTCATCCACAGCTACATTATAATAGTAGTTGTGCTTCCTGACGGACTTAGCACTGGGACCCCGTGAAGTATAGATCAATATGATATAATGTTATGAGTTTACCAGTGAACTACGGCTGGGAAAATTACTTGTTTTTGTAAACGTCTGAGCAAAAACCCTTGCCATTAGGAAGATTCTAGAGCACGGTGTGTTGTGTCATTGTGTCATTTCTATACATGTGTTTATATTCTTAATAACTGAAGAAGTTTTTTGGGTTATTTATAATGCTGTGTTTAAATCCACATTTAAAAAAAAATTTGCATGGTAATGGTATAAAATCTAATTAAAAGGGTTTGATAAAGGTGACAATCCATCAAGACTTGAACATTGCAGTTATCCATTACATTCAACTTTATTGCCCTTTTCCCCTTTAGCTTGCTCAGTAAACATCAGGTTCTGGTGAAGCTTCAAACGTGAGTGCTCAGCTGAGTGCCGAGTTGCACCTTTTTGTGTACTGATGTGTGCTAACATCCTTTATGGTCTTTGCAAACTCTTTAGGTTTGGCTGAAACTAACACTGTTAAGAAAATGCAGCTACAGCAATAGTTAAGGCACACGTTCAGCAGTAATCCTGAGCCCAAGCATGCCACACTCTAAACCTTATGCTGATGCACACCTATTATTCTGCAGACTTTTCCAAGCTGGAAGTTGTAAATCCTTAAAACAAATTACATCTGCCTCCATGCCAGAGGGATCCAGCTTTACCCACAGATATGCAGCTCTGATATGCAGCTGTTCCTGAACAATTCCTACAATTACCCGGTTGTTACATCAGAGCTTGAATGAAATTCGGAAAGGATTAATGATCTCTAAAAGCAGAGTTGATACTTCACGTACGATAATTGAAACCACGATGTTTTTACATCCTTGTTATGAGCAAGGACAAGATTTATCTGCCATATAACACGAGTAAATTGTTTCTTTTGAGATTTCTTGTTTCCTTGTTTTCTGAGACTTGCCCTACATCTGATAGGAGACTATTCTGTTTTAATGATGTGACAGAAATGGGAATAATGCTTTTCATTGCTGTCATTATTACCTGCACTATGGCTATTGCACAGTATGTTGGTGTAATGTTCACAAATGCACTTCACCATCATATCTTCACATTGGAAGGAACATTATATTAACACACTACAGCACCGTGTCTCACCACTAGGTCCTGCTATTACATCTAATTTAATCCATCAGTGACGGAGAAACTGTCTCTCTCTTTCTATCTCTCTCCACACACATACACACACATGCTTTTTGAGTTTACATACTTACTTTTGTATCTGAGTGATGGGGAGGCAGCAGGTGAGGGTATGGAGGTGCGAGGTGCAGGCACTGGACACTGGCGAATTGGCTCATCTTTGATTTGTAATTTGTGGTTCTCTGCCATCATTATAAATTCTATAAAAAGATACAATCAGCTAATACAGTTAACAAACCACCAGCCGCTGTTAATGCTGCTCAACATAAAGCACATTTTGTAAACCAAATAACAAAAATGTTATGCAATAAATGCATTTTATGCTGTGCATGAACGAGGGACCCACTAAGAGGTCGGAGTTCAATGTGCTGATATGATCCTGCTAAATGGTTCTGAGCTTCTTCAGTTACACTTTAACAGCTTTAAGACTCAGTGTTTACCCTCAGTGTTTATCCTGTGTTTACCCTCATTGTTTACCCTCAGTGTTTATCCTGTGTTTACCCTCAGTGTTTATCCTCAGTGTTTACCCTCGGTGTTTACCCTCAGTGTTTATCCTCAGTGTTTTTCCTTAGTGTTTACCCTCATTGTTTACCCTCAGTGTTTATCCTCAGTGTTTGTCCTCAGTGTTTAACTTGGGTGTTTACCCTGGGTGTTTATCCTCGGTGTTTACCCTCAGTGTTTACCCTGTGTTTACCCTCAGTGTTTACCCTCAGTGTTTGTCCTCAGTGTTTATCCTCAGTGTTTTTCTTAGTGTTTACCCTCTGTGTTTACCCTCGGTGTTTACCCTCGGTGTTTATCCTCTGTGTTTACCCTCGGTGTTTACCCTCGGTGTTTATCCACAGTGTTTATCCTCAGTGTTTGTCCTCAGTGTTTATCCTCAGTGTTTATCCTCAGTGTTTATCCTCAGTGTTTACCCTCAATGTTTACCCTCAGTGTTTATCCTCAGTGTTTTTCTTAGTGTTTACCCTCAGTGCTTATCCTCAGTGTTTGTCCTCAGTGTTTGTCCTCAGTGTTTACCCTCAGTGTTTGTCCTCAGTGTTTGTCCTCAGTGTTTGTCCTCAGTGCCAACATTTCACAGAGTCTATTAAGATCTCAAAGTATATTACCGGGATTACAGGAATCCATGAAGTATAGTTAGTGGTCCATTAGTATATATTCCCCTATATTACATCCTTGAAGGTCATATAACCTGTTAAACATATCTAAACAGTGAGCATCATAAAGACTCAGGCACTATCAAAGCACATGAGGGTCTGAGAAATTAGTGTTTGTTGAGTTCAGGATGGAGGCAAATACGGGCAAGACTAGAAACCAGACCTATTCCAGCCTGCAAAATACTGACACATACTGACAACAGACGAAGGACAGACCGTAAACACATTGCTAAGTCTAAACAATATTTTAGAATGGCCAAGTTAAAGCCCATATTACTACTTCAATTTGAATCTGAAACAAGCCTTTATAAAAATTACAGTCTGAAAAAAATTAGCAAAAAATATCAAGCTCCAGACTTGTAAAAATGACAGACATGTAACTGTTGGTATAACAAGTATCATTAAATACCTTCTTTTTCGTTTAACTTTCCTCACAGGGTAGTACAGCAGTGCAGTTCTCCCCATGTAGTTAGCATGGTCTGCTCTACCTTATAGCCTTTTATGTTTCTAGCCATCTGAGAACTTTAGCTTTACTTGAATTGTGTGTGAGTCACTGAATGCAAATGGTCTGGAATGCATTTTGCATTGTATGATCAACAAACGCACACACAAGTGGAGAAAATTATTTTCCGAAAACTCTGGAGGAATATTTTAGTTTAGTTTGGCTTTTACAAACATTTACACAACTTCTATTAATGTATGTTGTTTGAGAACCCAATCATGAAAAGAGTCATCTTGTGTGTGTGTGTGTGTGTGTGTGTGTGTGTGTGTGTGTGTGTGTGTGTGTGTGTGTGTGTGAAGGATTACCCTGTATGAGGGCAGTGATTTGTTGTGATTTCTGGGCTGGGTGTTCTTTTAGTATCTCTAGTGCAGTTTTCCCATGGCAATCTCGAATGTTCACATCAATCCCTAGGAAAAATAGAGAGAGATAGACAGAAAAAAAGGAGAGAAATGCAGACAAGAAACGTGTCACTTCTCATCATGACCAAGAATTACACCAGTAAGTCGAGATACTGAATACTACTAATGATCGAGTAAGTGTCGCACAATGCTAATTACAATATAATACACAGTTAGTAATCCTGCAAAAAAAAAAACATAGGACAGGAAGAATGATTCTGTATCTGAGTACAGTCAGTTCAAATACCAGATAAAAAAATACAACATCCCAAAGCTTATTCACTATGCAGGAAGCTCTCGGTTCTCATACTTCCTATTCCACAGATGGCTCTGTGAGGGTAACTGCAAGGTCACATATACACACACACGCGCGCGTGCACACACACGCACGCACACAAACGCAAACACACACACATACAATCACACACACATACATCTGACATATCCTTCTGAGGACCTTTCACTGAAAGAATTATTAATCCATTTTTTTAATGCTAGGCTGCACCTAAATCCAACCATAACCAACAGGAATTGCCTCTTTTTTTGACTTTTTAAGTTCATCAAAGGACACATCAAAGTTTATTACACTGAATAAAGGAACAGAAAGGACTAACCTGAGTCAAGCAGAAGCCGAACTACATCCATCTTTCCATATAGAGCAGCCTCATGCAGCGCGCTGCCCTTCTCCGTCTGCCAGAGAGAGAGAGAGAGAGAGAGAGAGAGAGAAAGAAAACAAACTCAAGTCAATAACTCAAGCATACACACAGAAGTGAGGGACAGAACATGTGTGTATTAACAATCTACATCAGCATAATTATGCTGTCCTCTAGGACAGATTGTGGAGTAAATTAAACAACAGTAAGTTCGCCTAGCCTGGAGATCATCATGCATTACACTGTTACGCATACACAAATCATGGCAGGTAACGTGGTGTGTACAAGACACAGAGAGTATCAGCTGAAATCAAATGAAAAGATAAAACGTCTAAGTACAGCAGACACGCGGAATGAAAAGACACAGAGACACAAGGCTCCCAGTTGTTCCTGACAGAGAGCATGTTCTGTTAGCCTTCATTAAAACAAACACTGCCAACATGAGTACATGATCACTCCTACACGTAACTCCACCTCAGGCTGAAGTGTTGAGCCAGCACAGCTTCAAGCTTATTTAATCAGAATTACATTAGAATATTTGTTTCTATGACTTTTTATCACTGTTCTACTGATCGTCATTATTGTCATTCATTCACATGAATCATGTCCTTTCTTACAGTAGGTGCTGTTTACTGTCCTGACCCAACTACCAGCCAGCAGAATCCTGCGCTGTGTAAGCACGTGAACACGGTGAGATTTACAGTGAGTACTGAACATGCACTTACACTCTACACTCAGATCGTTGAAGATAAACACTTTTATCTCTAGTTACATTTCTATTGCAGCTTCACTCAAGATAAATGTCTCGAAGAAATCAAAGAAATCGAGAGAAAGTCCACAAACTCACTCCTTGGTTGTGCTGAGACTAATCCTTCTGTGTAGAATAAGATTTCTTTCTTCCTGCCAGCTGGTCTATAGATGAATGAGAGTGTATGAAGTGGTGAGCAGGAGCGTGTTCCTCAAGCTTTGGATGAGTTCTGAACACATCCCACAGCAGGACAGGAAGTACAACCCTCCCTCACTGAGGACCACTTCCTTTCCTGTTTCCCATGATGATTAGTTAACAATGTCAGCAAAGAAAAGAAACCACTTCACTCTCACTTAGCTTCCTGGAATTGAAGAGTCTTCCTCTTTTTTTTCTGTCTCTCTATTGCCCTCTTTCTGTTTAGCGTACAGTACCAGTTCATGTGTGAGCAATTCAGTATAGTCCTGTATGCACCTGCTCTGTTTATCCAGTAAATAGTGTAATAATCACATAGACAAGCAAAGCAACAGCTATGGACTTCACCTAAAAATCAGCCATCTACTAGCAAATACCAATAGAGATGTGATGCGTTGGCAATTAATGCCTAATTTTTAGTATTAATGCCTGGACATCACGGCAGGTCTCATGATGGTCAGGTTACCATTTTGCATGCATTTTGTCTGACTTTGTCATACAAGACTTTATCTACTAAGATCACCATAGCCTGCTCCACATTTAATGAGTTAGTCTTGTTTGGTTTATGCCCGTGTGCTAATTGCCTGTCTGCCTGTTAGCCTCATGCTTATGTGTACTGCCTAGCCCTTTGGTTTGGGTGCTACATTGGTTTTAATAAAGCCAACAACCTTCACTTCCCTCCATCTATCAGCTACATAATGTGTAGCAAGGGAGAGAAAATGTGCCTTATATCCATTTACAAAGAAAACGTGCACGGACGAAAGGGATTGTGTATCAAAGAAAAGGATTTTGTATGACTTATGTACAGTATGACAAATTTCATACATAAGTCAAAATATAAAAGGTATTAACACTGACACCACCCTGAACTTGACCGTATGAATTTATGATTTTGTAAGAGTGTGAGCCCGATTGAATATAAAGTAATATGAATTATAAGTCGAGCATCACACCCTCATCCTATTTTTTCAGCCCATGCCATTTCTGTCTGAGGAAAGAGAAGATAGAATAAAGGCTTTTAAAAATTGAGAGACAGGAGGAGAAGCCTGGTTTCAACCCTTGCATACATTTGTATTCACACAGAGCCAATGGACTCTTACTCTGAACATTAACTGCACTTCAAATCACAGAACACACACCCATACATACACAAGTGAAAGAGTTTGCTGATGAATCGTATGAGTCAGTGATAAATAGCACCAATAGTAAGAACATACAGTACACAAATCCACACGTGTGTTGGCCCGTGGCCCTGCCAGAGGAACAGACTGCTCTCTCTCTCAGAGCCAGATTAATTATTCATCTCTCCCAGGGTAATAATCTTACCATGTCGCTCTCTCCATCAGTCTCATGCACTCATTTCTTCCACTTCTCACACATCAAATGCTTCATTCTCTCTCTGACAAAGTCTCTTCATTCACACATTTATATTTACTGAAACAAATTACAGAGTGATGTCAGGGCAGAGGTTCAAAACAAGCAGAGTAATATCGACTTCTTGGAGACTCACAAGAGGCACAAAAGATAAAAGGGTGCCCACAGCCACCCCAGGCACGTCTGGGACATATAGAGGGCAAAACTAGCCATGTTGGAAGGAAAGGTATTTTCTGTCAGCTCTTTCCACCAAGTGTGTTTTGCTGCTCTGTGATGCAGACGTTTTTAAAGTGCATGTGGCTGCCTTCATGTATTGTGTAGGACGCACATGTTGTGCCTGGTTGAATGACAGAGAAGAGTCAGGTGACCAAATAAGTGAATTAAAAGAATATGAATAAAATGATTCTTACATTATATTATATTATATTTCAACTTCTGATCTACTTCTCATATGTGCATATCTTAACATACTCGCACACACACACACACACCTCTGTGTTGACGTCCATGCCAGACTCTAGCAGCACCTGTACGGTGGCATGATGTCCATTGCGGGCGGCGAGGTGCAGAGGCGTGTGCTGGCGCATGTTGAGGCTCATGAGGTTGGGGTGAGCGTTAAGCAGCATGCGCACCACCTGTAGCCGCCCATAGAGTGCTGCCAGGTCCAGCGGTGTTTCACCACGCCGATTTCTCATGCTTGGGTCTGTTAGCTCCTGCAGCAGCACACACACCACCTCCGAGTGACCATACTGAGCCGCGCAGTGCAACGCAGTCTCCTTCTCATGGTTCTGCAACACAGAGAAACATATCTGGGTTTAATACCAACATAAAATACAGATCTGCCTATGAAGGTTTTCTTTCATCCACATCACTTTAAAAGTCTAGCAGTAGTATTTTAAAAGTAGGATGATCATTAGATGATCCCTCGGACAAGTGACACACCTTCAAACAACATCTTCACCATATATATTTGTAAAATTGATCACTGTGATCAAAATAATGTTTAATTATAATTGTTGATTTCTGTAATAACATTACAAACAGAATAATTTGGAAGTGTCATGCAGTGGCAACTGCAACTGATATAAGATTAGACAAGATTAGAGAGTGTGTGTGTGTGTGTGTGTGTGTGTGTGTGTGTGTGTGTCATCCTCTTCCTCTTTCTTCTAGGGCTACTGTCACAATATTGCTAATTCTCATTAACATCAGTGTGGCTTTGTGTGTGTGTGTGTGTGTGTGTGTGTTTGTGTGTGTGTGTTTGGGGTGGGGGAGGAGGTTCTATTTCCTGCCATTCATTTCCTGTTGATTAATATCAACATTCCCCTTAAAGATGAATAAGAGCTCTGTCACAGTTGAGTAACTTTGAACAGAGTCAGAGTTACTGTATATTACAGTGTAATGGCAATATTTTAAGACACTCATCTACTCAACTTCCTTTGCCATATATTTTGGCTGACATGCATTTATGATGGTAAAGGTAAAGAAATGTTAGACCTAACATATAACCTTAACCACTGCAACCAACACAAAATGTTTATTTAATTAAAATGAACGTTATTGTTAACAAGCACTTGGCCCTCTGAATGAAGGACCTTCTTTGAACCAATGTTGTGTCAGTCAGCTGTATGGTCTGGTCTTTATCAGCTATCAGGTCTGCGCTGAACTCAGAGGTTACGATGACCCATTAGTTCCTCAGGAGCTCTCGGTTGCACTATTATAAACTGTTGTAGAAATAACATTATTTACATTTACATTATTTACTGTAGAGTGTCACCCAAATGAGGACGAGGTTCCCTTCTGAGTCTGGTTCCTCTCAAGGTTTCTTCCTTATATCATCTCAGGGAGTTTTTCCTTGCCGCCGTCACCTCTGGCTCGCTCATTAGGGATAGGGATAAATATATATTTATATTATATATATTTATATTTATATATATTTTTTCTCTCTCTTCTGTTTCTATACTTCTGTAAAGCTGATTTAAGACAATGGGAAATTGTTATAAGCGCTATACAAATAAATTGAATTGAACTGAATTGAACTGAAGTTGGTCCCCTAACATGCACACCCCCAACAGATGCATCCACAAAACACACAGATGTCTCTATGACTAACACACACACATTATACACTGCCTGGCTAGAAAAGTGTCACCACTTAGAGTTAACTTACCAAGTAGTGAAGAACCTTTGAATGCCACTAGATAATTACTGTAGTGATTAATATGTTTCAGCTGTCAACAAGTTTTTCTTTAACCCTAACTCATGTACATGTACTGAGTAGCTTCTCATTTCTTATTTTCTTTAGGGAGCATAAAGAAGTGAGGTAGATAAAGTGATGCCCCCCATCATGCCTTGTGCCTACTGTATATGCTTGTACTCTCTATACAATATTATGTGCCCAAAAAATGAGGTCAGCTGTCTACCTGAATATACCAAATGACCAGCTTTTTCCATCCAATCCCTGATGTCATGGACATATTCCAAGATGACAATGCCAGGAATCATCAGGCTCAAGTTGTAAAAGAGTGGTTCAGGGAGCATGAGACATCATTTTCACACATGAATTGACCACCAGACCATAACCCCATTGAGAATCTTTGGAATGTGCTGGAGAAGACTCCGTGTCCATGTCAATGTGCTGCAGCAGTCTGACAGTACGATCATCAATACGAGGTCTTGGTGAGAAATTAACATAACTCTCGATGGAAAAAAAACTTGACATTGCATAAGCTTCTCGACATGGTTCTGCGGCGAATATGTCCCATAATCAATGAAAAGGCAGTCCAACCAAATATTAGTGTGTGTTTATTTCTTTGGCCAGGCACTGGATATACATTTTAGCATATTTGGTATATGTATATTTTTGCTTACACACATTACACACTTGGTAACCACTTAATCTGTTTTTAAATCTTTTTAAACAACTTGTGTCCACAGCTTTCTACAGTGCTCTATACTGTACAGCATTGAGGGGACTGTATAGTAAAACGGGTCCCATGTGCAGGCAAACATACTTTCAGAGTTCAGTTTAGTTCTGTTCAACAGTGCTTTACTGGTATGACTGTTATAAATCACTTTGGTGCCAAAGCCAAACAGTGCAGGTGGAATAAACTACTCTCACAAAGTCTGACAGAGAGTGTGATGTCACCTAATGGGAGTGATTAGGGAGCCAAGTAGATGAGAGAGCAGTGGCCTGGCCAAACAATGAATGTTTAGCCAAGGAGCTGGATGCAGTAATCATACACAGTACTGTCATACATATGGTTTTACTTATGCAGAACCAGACAGATAAAGATAGAGATAATTTGGGTTCACTGATTTTGTTAATGAGAGCAAAATCACCAATATAGAGAAAATGTATGTGTATATGTGTGGGAGAGAGAAGGAGCTCAGAGAGTGGTCTGTGGTGGGAAGTGGGGGTCTAGAAGCTGGAGGAATGGTGAGACCTTTTCCTCTCTCTGGGCTGAAAAGCAAAACATTCCTGAACTGTGTCTCCTACCCATGGGAAGACAGAGCAATGTACACACACACACACACACACACATGTTAGAGTACACATATCACACACATAAGGAAGGTGAATCCATAATGTATCGTACACACAGTACAAGAAACCCGTCTCTCTTACTCACAAACCTACACACACACAGAGATGTTGAATTTTAGTATTCACTAGAGTTTTCCCAGCAAGGTTTACACAGATGTTGCAAATAAAATCGCACAAAATGATTTTGGTGAATCTCAGATTTCTTGAAGAAAACAGAATTTCCTGCAACCACAGCTGTTTAAATAATGTTTGTCATATGTATCATAACTCATCTAACTTACATCTGGAAACTACAACCATTACAAATTTAGAATGAAGAATTATAGGACCTATTCTGATAAGGGTGTCAAAGTGACTGTAAAAATGTGAGGGTATGAAATTGATATTAAATAAATAATCTAAGATTGTCTAAAAGGTCAATGTCGTCCTTTGCAGAGACGTCCACCTTCCCCGAACTTTGAACAATATTACACCACTTACTGTTTATTCAGAATAAAAGTACTGTTCACACATATACACAATGAAAAGTCTTGTGATTTTGTATAAATATGTTATGAGCAGGGGCAGTTCTAGCCCTTCTTTAGGGTGACTCCAGCCCCCTGTCTGTGATCTCAGCCACCCAAAAACTAAAAGTATCATTTTTACTTTCATAAATAAACAATAAAAATTACGTTATAATGCAGGACATGTCGATGGGAAAGAAAATTAATTATCAGTTTGATCCAAGAGCGATTTTTTTTTACTTTGCTTTTACGCACGTGCGTTGTAGTCTTTCAACAGTGCGTCATCAGCTGTCTGCTTTATCAGAACGGAGAAGCACAGGCACGCGCAGCGTGCACGCGCAGTCAGAGCTGGAGGCGTTTATCTATAACGTTAATCGGCGGAAAGCCGCAAAGACGGCAACCAAAAGCAGTGAAATGTCACTATTCTTATTACCAGAGTTGATAGCACAAACAAAATATTAATGCAAACAATCCATTTAATACTAAATAAAAATAACATTTATTGATTTGGTCTTTGTCTTGTGAATATTTGTATATTAATGACTGCATTACTTGGACACACTGTTGTAGAATATGCACACATACATGAACTGATTTGATTCAAGACTGGCATCATTACATCATGCATAAAATTTTGGTGTCCACTTTTGCCGTTTAATATACCATAACTTTTGGCTTACTATGTAGTCATATAATATATAAAATAAAAATCTTCTTGTTTTAAATTCTCACTGAGGGCTGAGCCTCCCTAAAGATGAACTCCTAGACCCGCCCCTGGTTATGAGCCTTAGTCTTGTCTTTGCCTAGCCATATTTCTAGATCATTGCCTTAATTTAACATTTACTGACCTGTGTTTTGGTTTCTCTCTGTTTTGATCCTTGGTGTTATATCCTCAGCAGAGCCACAGTGGTGAAGCAATGTTCTCAGTGGAGCCAGGGACAAAGCAACACCCTTGATGCAGGGCTCATGCAGGGCTGGAAAGGAGTTAGTTCCAACCTCAAGCAGGATACCCTCCTAAAATTGCTACCTGTAACTAGATCTCTCCTCACAGTAGACTGGAGAACCTTCAGCATAAATATCCCACGACAACCATACCTTCAGTCTACTTCAACCCAACAGGCTTTACTGGTAAGCTGTGATAGTATGAATCTTCCATCATATGATTCATTGAAAGTGCAGCTCACATTGTTGTTTGTGGGAATTCAGTGGAATCAAATGCCAGCATAGAAAGAGAGAAGTGCAGAGACATAGCCTACCAGAACCTTTTGCTTCAACACAGGAGTTGCTCACGCCTGTGTCTAGTGTCTCTTGTGACTTCTGAGACCATCCTCACATACACAAGCCTTTGTGAAAGTGAGGATGGTCTCAGAAGTCACAAGAGACGCTAGATTTTCACTCCTTCAGAACAACCATATCGTGTGGTGTCCCATGCCTCACGTTGCAATGTTAGCAAAGTCGTCTGTAAAGTGTGTGATGAGGCATGGCACGAGTCATTAAATCCAGTGTGCGTTTATTTTGGGGAAATCCAATAAGTTTTAAAAATAAGTCAGAATTCCAGACATAGGTTGAACCACAGGCAGGATTTTCACGCACAACAGTCCCTAGGGCTTACTCAGAATGGTACAATAAAGAAATACTTCCAGGAAGCAGCCGTTCTGCTGAAAGGCCTTGTTGATGCCAGAGGTCAACAAAGTGGTGTGAGCTAACAGAAAGGCTACAGTTACATATATAAACTCACAATTGTAGTGAGCAAAAAAGCATCTCAGAATGCACCACAGGTAAAATCTCAAGGCAGATCTGTCAGCCAAGAACAGAAATCTGAGGCTGCAGTGAGCATTGGCTCAGCAAAACCTGATGGTTGAAGACTGGAAAAGCATAACCTGGTCTAATGAATCTCAATTTTGAGGCAAAGAATCAATAGCATGAACCCAATCTGCCTTTTATAATCAGTTTAGGCTGGTGGAGGTGGTGTAATGGTGTGGGAAATGGCAACACTTTGAATTTTTAATTACAAACGGTGCCACAGTTTGATATCACAGACTATTTAAGTATTGTTGCTGATCGTGGCCTAATGGTTAGAGAGTCTGAAATGGCTGCCCACTGCTTCGGGTGTGTGTTCAAGGTGTGTGTGTTTACTGCTGTGTGTGCACTTTGGATGGGTTAAATGCAGAGAACAAATTCTGAGTATGGGTCACCATACTTATGTCACCAGCCGTATGTCACGTCACTTACTTCATGGCCACAGTTTACCCATCTGCTAATGGCTTCTTCCAGCATGATAATGCACCATGTCAACAAGCAAAAGTCATCTCACACTGGTTTCATGAACCTCACAATGAGTTTACTGTTTTTTTAGTGGCCTTCACAGTCAATGGGACTTAAACCAGTTGTACACTTTTGAAATGTGGTAGAAAAGAAAATGCATGAAAGTGCACTTTCTCCAGTGCAATCATACTGCTGAACATGTCTACCATGAATTTCTGTTAAACATTGAACAGCAAAGCTGATCAAGTGATGGTCTAAGGGAGCCATTTCACACGTTTTTGAGCACATAGGTCAGGTGACGACAAAACACCATCACTTATGCAAGCTTGAAGCCAAAGATGACTGCAGAATTGTGTATGCTACTGAAAGACTTTGTTTTCAGGTCTTAAGATAAGGCAGCTCTCATGAGCAACATAACTAGTAGTCTTCGCACCATACTGGATCCTGTACATTATGCCTTAACCAGTACTGTAATGCCTTAACCAGTAGTATCCCTAACCAGAGAACACCATATCTGCTGTCATCCACCTGTGACCCAACTGAACAAAAAGTATAATTACTATATGAGGATGTTGTTCATAGACAATTCTGCAACTCAAAGAAAAACTGAAGGTACACTTGTAGTGCTAAGGCAGGAGTTGACAACACTTGTCCATCTTCTCAAGCAGCACCAGCTGCAACTTGAAAAACTGGCCAGCAAATGCTGCAAAGCTGTCACTAGGAAGAATGATGGGAGTGGGGGAACTAGCACAGATTGGGGATATCATTGTTGGCCTACTTCCCTGCCCTAGAAAGAAAGTTGCTCTGCCTCCCTGGCCTGCTGATTACATCACCCACCACCCTGCTCTAGCAAGGGACGTTGCTCCACCTTCCCAGAGAATATGGCTATTGCCTGTCTTCCCTGCTCAATGCCAGAAATTGTGATGTTGCTCCGCCTCCTGCTTTTCGCTGTGGACATTGTTTCGCCTCCCTGCTTGAGCCTGGGACATCCCGCCACATTTTTCACTACCCACTTGGCCTTGCTATGGTCGGTGTGCCTCCCCAAGCATTAGCACTAATGTTGAAGCCTCAGCTATCACACCCCTAGAAGTGATTGTGCCACTGGATTTATGACATTTTACCTGCTCAGAATCAAGCACCTGGAGCTGAGCCTCCTCTACGATTGGAAATTGTGTGTGCTCCAGTTTACTATCTGTTTAAAGTTCAGCTCTGCTTACAAAATAGAACCAATGATGTGTTCGTCCTTAAACATGAAAAGCTAAAAAGCAAGTATGAACATGCAGAAAAAGCAACACCATCACAATGGAGGAAGATGGGTGCTGTTTTTATTGTTTTGCAGGTAGAGGGCAGCATTTTAAATGCTAAAAAATGCAACAACAGAAGAAATACTACATAGTGATTGTCACAAATAAAACCTCAGTGACTGTCGTTTCTTTTCTTTTCTGTTGTGTATCCAAAACAACTTATTGAATATTAGACTGAATCTATATTTTCATTTTTTCAGAAAAACTTTTTGACAAAGATCACGATAAATATCACTGGTCAGAATAACATGATTGGGAATGAAGGTACATATTTCTAATACTTTTTTACTTATGCAATGTCAAACAATCCAACCATTTCAACAGAATTATACCAATATAGAAAATGTAGCATTTATAGAATATGATCTTATATTCTACTGTGTATGACAAACTCATACATTACAAAGCCATCTTGGCCGCTCAGTCAATTAGTAATTTTGTGTTTTTTACCTTGGGATGATTAGACCAGGATGATTTTGCATCTTCAGAGGTGGTTCAATTGGTACTCTGGTTAGTAAATGAACATTGTAACTTAGACATACAGGGCTATATGAGGTTTGGTAAAACTCAATAGTTTTTATGTAATTGCAACAGCATTATATGTTGATGAATGAAATGCTTTCAATTTTTACTTATTACTTACTTTTAAAGTACAGTACTTATTTAATCCTCAAGGGGAAAGTTGGTTTTAAAAAAAAAGGAAAGACTTTATGGTATTAAAGGCACTTGAGAAATAAAAAAAAAATGATTCTAACAATACCTCCAACCCCACTGAGGTGTGAATGTGCTCGCTGAAGCAGGTAGCATCATCTGTCATGTGAAATGGGACTATTTGAGTTGACTTGATCGGCTACTGTGCATGTGTGATGTGAACACACTCACCGCCTCTTTTTGAGATGAGTCCCACGTGTTTAATAAAATGGTTACGCATTGTTCAACTAAGTGCTGGGTGAATTGTGTCATTAATCTCGGACACAATGAGAACAAAAAAATAAGTAGTAGCCAGAATTTCGGAAAAGAGTTGTTGCGAAGGACTGAGGTGTGCGTTGCTATGGCAAAGTTTACAGCAGTTCGACTCTTCCAAGCCCGCGGCATGGACCGACTGGAAACAGAGGTTTGCTACAGTAGGTATCGAGTTACTTCATTGCTTACAGAGGAGGATGAAGGTTCGCAGGTAAATGCCCTAATTTATTCGATAGGAGCAGAGGCCGAGCACATATTCAAGTCATTTTTCTTCAATAACAAGGGAGATAGCAACAAATACTCAAAAACATTTAAGACATCAACTCCCTGGAGAAAGTGTGGAAGCATTCTTCAGGCAGATGTACAAGCTAGCTGAAAACTATCATTTTAGAGCACAGAAAGAGGAACAGATGCGAGACCGCATAGTGATCGTAATTGGTGATAAGCTTCTATCATAAAAACCTCAAATAAAAAGTGACCTAACATTGCGCACTGCAACTGAAACAGCCAGACATTGTGTATGAATAATATCACAAAACACAGAAGGAGCAAAGAACACAGAGCATGTGGATAACTTAAAGTAAGTTCGAAAGAAAGAACACAAAAAAGCTCGTCAACATAGCAAAAATGCACAAGAAGATGAAAAAAACAAACATGCACAAGATGTGAATGAATTCATGATGACAATGAACAATGTCCTGTGAAAGGAAAAAAATGCATGAAGAAATTGGACACTTTGCATCAGTTTGCCACTCAAAAGCAGCAGCACAGGAGATAACCGAAGCTGATGAGGATGAATGCATGTTCTTATGACCAGTTGAACAGAAACAAAGCATGGGTACATTGTTAGCAAAAAATGAGCCACCATGGCACACTACTGTAACCTTAGCACATACACCAGTCTCATTTAAAACCGACTCCGGTGCCGACACGTCAGTGATATCTGAAGCTACCAATGAAACATTACAGAATAAGCCTGAACTCAGCCCAGTGAAAAACACTTCAAACTACAGGCAGTGTTGTGGCTGCAAGGGGACCGTTTTTAGCAAATATTAAAGCCCATATCAACGGCCAGATACAAAATTACTGCTTTCGTTTCATAGACAAAACTAGGCTTAATTAAGTGCGTTGACAAAGTCAATAAGCCTAGTGGTGTGGGTACAGTATGTTAAAAAAGAGATCCCGGTGAAGCTCACAATGAAAGACGGTGCAAAACCATACAGCATAGCTGCACCTCAGTGGGTCCCCATTTCCCTACTCCCTAAAGTAGAAGGGGAGATGAAAAGGCTGAAAACAATCGAGAAATTAACAGACACAAGTGTGCCTATGTTTCCGGTAATAAAGAAAAATGGAAAGATAAGAATCTGTGTGGTTTAAAAAAAAGACTTAATGAGAATGTTAAGCATGAGAAGTTCATCTTACCTACCTTAGATGATTATACTCTCCATGCTAGCCAAGAGTACAGTATTCTCCAGTTTAAAGTGGATTATATCCACAGGACAAACCAAAACAGAGAACCACTGCTCACTACTCCATTACATGAGTTACCTTGGCAGAAGCTTGCCGCTGACCTGTATAAGCACAAACGTCGTTTTCAAGATGGCTTGAAATCCTGGTACTGCCAAAGACAAACTCAAAAACAGTCATACAGAAGTTGAAAAGCATCTTCACGCGTTTTGGACTACTAGAGGAGCTAATGACCGATAGTGGACCCCAATTCACAGCTGAACAGTTCAGATGCTTTGTGATAAGAGTATAATTTCCCACACATCACTTCAAGTACCCATTTCCTACAATCTAAAGGCATGGCCGGAGCCATAAAGACGATCTGCTAAACTGAAGCAGGCTGACCCCCACCAGGCACTTCTAAGTTACCGTTCAAACCCAACAGATCCAACAAGGGAGAGCCAAGCTAGGATGCTGAAGTGCCGATAAATTCACATAATGCTTCCTGCCCTGAAAGAGAGCCTGCAGCCGAAATGGCCTAACCTCGAAAGAGTTAAAGCAAAATATACAAAAGCAAAGCAGTGCTATGAAAAATACTACAATCACAAGTAGAAACTTGGAGACGTGGAGACTGAGCAAGGCGACACACCAAGGAGAAATCAGTGCCACATCCAACCGGTGAACCGAGAGCCATCCTCACCAACACGGACCCCTCCCAACTGAAGGATCAACAGGGACAGTGCAGGTCAGCTGAGCAAAACACTAGCATCACCAAAAAGTACTGTATATTCCAGCTGAAGCTCCCATTCCACTAAACACTTGGGTCAAGTCATCACAAGGTCTGGAAGGACTGTAAAATTGAACCCCAGGTATGCTAGTTAGTTGAGATGATGGACTTTAAGGGCAGAATAATCCCTGTCCCATCTCAAAGGATCATGGTAGTCTACCCACACCCTTAGTTAGTTGTTATTGTCAAAAAAAAAGAAGAATATGGCATAGAAACAAAGAACCCTTTTGCTATTTAAAGTTTTTTTTATGTTGTTGATTGAATAGCAATATTTAGCAAAGGACAACACAATGAGGGTTAATGATATTACGTACAGCTGTAAAAAAATGTGAACGAAATAGTTTGAGTTGACTTGATCAGCTAAGGTGCATATGTGATGCAAACAGACTTCCTCCACTTACTGTTGTTTTGAGATGAGTCCCACACGTGTTTAATAAAAAGGTTACGCATTATTCAACCCAAGTGCTGGATGATTTGTGTCGTTAATCTCGGTGACAAAGACCACATCTTCTAGTCCCAGCTGTGGTTAGTAGGCAAACTAAAACAGGTCCAGTGCTATATATTATACACCTTTTTTTTAAAACACAGATAATTTAAGTAAAAAAATGAGCATTTCCTTGTGCCTATTTGTGTCATTTTCCTACAATTTGAAGTTGGTTCTACAGTTGGTGTAACTAACGGGAGAAAAAAGTACTTTACAAATCTAATTAACTTTTAGAGAAAGTTAAAGAGCTTTTTCTTACAGAGCCCCACAGTTATGGAGCAACCATCCAATTAGTTTTCAGGACTCAGACACAGTCTCATTGTTTAAGTCCAGGCTGAAAACATTTGTTTAGTCTAGCTTTTTATGAATAGCTTTCCTTAGGTAAAGCAGATCTGTAGGGTTTTTGGACGTAGAGTGTTTGCTGAACTGGGATGTTTGGATGTTGTCACCTTACCACCCTCACAGGTTGCTCAGGTTTGCTGGAGTGGTGGGACGCTTTATACGTCCCAGGAAGCTCTCATGTCGTTGTCACCTTCTGGCTCTAGCCTTTTAGTTATGCTGTCGTAGTTAGTCTTGTCGGAGTTCCTGTCTGCATTTTACACATAATATACAATCATACCTTATATTTTTCTTTTTCTCTAGCACCATTTTCTTGTGTGAGGTACTTTCACTCATCTAAAGTTGTAGAAAGGACATTATTTATTTTTACATTATTTACTGTCCATTATCACTCAAATCAGGTTGGGTTCTCTTTCTGAGTCTGGTTCCTCTCAAGGTTCATTCCTCGTATCATCTCAGAAAGTTTTTCCCTTGTCACTGTTGCCTCAGGCTTGATCATTAGAGATAAATCTTAGAGATAAATAGTAACTTCATTTTAAACTTTAATCTTTAACATTTTTATTATGCTTCTACTTATGTAAAGCTGCTTTGAGACAATGCGAATTGTTAAAAGTGCTATACGACTAAATTAAATTGAACTGAAAATTGATTTGAATTTACACAAAGGAACACACTAATAACAGCATCATGGAGAACCATCTCAAGATCGTTAAGGCTCTGTTATTGTACAGATGGTCAGGGGTTTGAGTCCCAGCAATGGCACAATGCCACTGTTGGGGCCTCGCTCCTTCCTAATGAGCTGGTATATGCAATAAAATAAGTTCTTTGTGCTCTGAGTATATTTGACAAATAAAAGGCTTCTATATTCAAGAATGCATAACCCAGGCTGATAATACTGGCTCCCTTCCCTTAAAGTAATTTAGTTTTACAAGCCAGCATTCTCATGAGTTAGCATTAAAAACTCCAGAACAGCAAGTTTAAGGGACAATTATGATTCATTTATTATGAGAAATAGTTTTCCCTTGTGCGAGTTACCAACAAAACACTTATTCAACAATTAATATTAACTAATCTTAAGCTATTAACAATGGACACAGTCCCATGACATTTTTACATGGAATATATAAACTCAGTATATTCATTTTAAATTCAACTTTATCCCTAATGGCCAAGCCAGAGGCAACTATGGCAGGGAAAATCTCCCTGAGATGATATTAGGAAGAAACCTATTAGGAGAAATGATGTGTTTACAAGACTCAAACAAGCCGTCCTAAAGTGTAGGGGAGAGTTTTTCTCTAAATGGATCAAAATAACCAAAATAAAGCAGGGCAAGTCATATGAGGAGCATTGGGTGACTTCAGCTAGCCTTCAGAGTTTTCTGGTATAGCCAAACCTTTTACAGTAGGTCCACATGTGCTGCTGTGGTCATTTGTGTCGGAGCAAACCCACACAAGGCCATGTTTATTTCTATAATTATTTGCTTATCTATTTGAAGTAAATATAGTCTGTTACAATGCACATTCTGTACTTGGCTAAGTATCTGTTAAATAGTCAACTATTTATAGAATGCTGACTGTTACAGATGAGTCTTCACCTGTTACAACAAACAGGCAGCTTTTAAAAGTCATTTGGGTCTAATGGGGCACAAAATTTAACCCTAATTGTAAGAGTATATCACGCATGTGTACCAAATATAAAAACAAAAAAAAAGAAATAGATCAGCAGGAAGCTAGAGGCAGTAGACTATAATGACCTCAGTTCAGTCTGCACTGACATCACACAACTGTAACCCAAACCAGTGACAGGTCATAGGGGTGTGTGGCCTCCCTGGGAGGCTGGTATGTGATGTGCTCATAGATATGGAAGCTTTTATTATTTTATTAACTGATCAGAGAATATGGGTTGCTGGAATCTGATGACTACCACATAAACTGTAACCCTGCCGATTAGATTTGGGGGCCATAGCGATTAAAGAACTGTCTTGTGTAATACTGAGGATCTTGTTAAGAATGGACATTATACAATAATATAGTTTTATTAGCCATTGTTTCAATTATCAAAGTGAAATAATGATGTAGAAAACCACTGAAGAGCAGGAAAACCTAGAGATTTTATGCATTATGACCATTTCTAAAACAGATCCTATACAACAGTTGGTAGGTATGCACAAGCACATCTAGGTAAAATATAAAAAATTGTGAGAAAGGGAGAAACATGACAAGGATTTTTGCATTGAGAGAGCTCCACCCCTACCAAAGAAGCAGTACAAATTTAAGCCTGAGGCAGAGGCAGCCATGCATCAAAATAGTTGAACAGCTTGTAAGCAAGGACACATAGTTGGTAGTTACTATAAATTCTCTGTTGTACTGGGTAACAAAACCAGGAAGGAGGAATCAACTTTTTCTTATAGATCATCAAAAGCTTATACAGTGTTCGAGCTAACGTAAACTAGTAATACTATCTACAAGTAACAAACTCATCAACATGCAGTAGTGTTCAATGTCTCAGGTATTACAAATGAGTTCTAGTCAGAAACTAGAATAGATTTGGGCTTATTTCTTAATGATGTTGCTCTTTCACCCTAATGGCTTTGCCCATATAATAATGAGATGTTTTTAATAAATGCCTGGCTAGCAAAACAAAAAATAAACTGAAATGTTATCACATGACTCCGAGAAAGTTTTATTTAAAAAAATGACTAATGAAATTCTGTTTGGTGGCTGACTACGTACTGCCATCCCAAGGACTTCTGACGGCAGAAACGTCAGTTTGAAACAGCTCAGTGACATGAATTGTGTCATAATCTTTGTTAATCAAACTGACTGACAGTCCTACCTAAACAAATAGTTACATGATCTCCTGGTGCAGCACCAGATCCAAATTACCTACAAAACAAACAAAAAACTGCAGACAACATACACAGCCAACTAAAAAATATTAAAAAGAAATTGATTAAATTATCACCTTATACAAAGATCATAACAATTAAACCAATCTTTAAAAAATCTACAACACAAATTATTAGTTTGAAATAAAAAATCACAAATGATTTGTTTGGACTAAGAAATGGGAGGGTACATACTGCGTTTGGTAAGAGTCTAGCCAGCACAGGTTTATGGATGAGTCCAAATACTTGCAAAAATATCATAGACCAATTAAAAGTGCCCAAAGTCATATCTTATTAGAAAAGATCTTATTAATGCTTGACATCAGCTTAATTAAAGCTCAAATTAGGTTTAATATTTCAGCCTTCATCACACAGTTACACACAAGTCTTAGTGTAAAACTCATACCTGACTACAATCACAAACTTGAACTTTATTTTCATTTTCTACCGCTTATCCGAACTACTCAGGTCACGGGGAGCCTGTGCCTATCTCAGGCATCATCATCATCACCAACCCATCGCAGGGCACACGAACGTGCTAACCACTAAGCCACCGAGCCCCCCTGAACTTTATTTTAAAATACAAAATAGACTAGCTATTTAAATCCGATTCAACCAATCTCACTTAAAATGAGACTGAAAGAGCCAGTAACTGACTCATGAGTACATAAAAAATTACTAAGAAATCACAAATCACGCTCTGGTAGTACTGTGAAAAAGTGAGCCATATACCCTTGCACCAATGTTCCGCCTTAACTGAGACATTTATTTTTTATATATTTTAATATAATACTTCTGTCTAGAAATAAAAATAGCTGTCGTATCAAGTCGTATTTCACATTCCTACAGCTGTGTATGTATTTCCACCTATCATTTTATTGTTGAAATGTGGGGTCAAAAACTGACCAACAGTAATTTTGATGTGCGGTTGCCTACAGACCCAAATGCATGGGTAAAATGCAGATGGGGTTTTATAAAAAAAATTAACAAAATAAGGTAGAACACTAAGAGAACACAAAACAGGATACAGGGAAAACATAAAATCTAGAAACAAGAGAGAAGGTCTTAACAAAAAGCACACAAGACAGCAGGTATAAACAGGGGAGGCAATTCAAAGCACAAGGAACAAGTGTACAGAGGCTGGAAACAGGATAAGAATCAGGCAGAACAAACATACGTACTGTAAGAACACAAAACAAGCAAAAGCAAATGGTGTTCTGGCACGGAATTGTCCATGACAGTAATACGGGCTGCAATCCCATATTGTGTAGTTAGATTAGTCTGGCTGAGAAGTGGGATAGTTTTCAGTAGAGGATTCTGGCAGCTCTCAAAAAATAGGCTTATGCCATTAATTATTAAACATTTAGCAGTTAATATCTCACAAAACAAAATTCACTTACTCACATTAATTATCTCAAATTTCTCCTACCAGGAGCTCAAATACAATAGAAACCACAGCCACAACGTGCAATATCACTCATTATTATTAGTCAGAGACAAATGGCATCAATGCATATAATGAGCAGCAGTGTTGAGTTAAAGGTGACATGGCACAGTATTCTGATATACTGTAAGTAATGCACACACAAAAATAGTACTTTGTGATATAATTATAATATAATATAATAGTCCCTCAGATTTGTGTGGGTGTGCGCTTGTGCGTGCATGCATGAGTGTGTGTGTGTGAATTTATGTCTAGGTTGCTTTGGGTCATATTTTATGAAGCATACATAAAACAGGACAGTCTCTGTTGATTACACACATACACACACAAGCAGTGTCAGTCACTCACTCTGAGATGGATTATATATCATAATAAGCATTCTCCAGGTGGCTTTCTCTATCACACACAATCACATTTATTTTAACTCATTTTGAGTTTCCGAGAGAAAGAGAGAGAGACCTCTGTGTACTGTACCTGTTCATTAACTCTGCAGTGGGATGGGCCATGGTGCATGAGGATACGGACAATGTCTACATCTCCCCTCCATGCAGCCAGGTGCAATGGGAAGCATCCTTTATTGTCAGGCACATTAGTGGATGCTTCACACTGCAACAGCTTCAGCACCACATCCCTGTGAGAGAGAGAGAGAGAGAGAGAGAGAGAGAGAGAGAGAGAGAGAGAGAGAGAGAGAGAGAGAGAGAGAGAGAGAGAGAGAGAAGGAAAGAAAGATAGACAGAAAGACAGAGAGAGAGAGAGAGAGAGAGAGAGAGAGAGAGAGAGAGAGAGAGAGAGAGAGAGAGAGAGAGAGAGAGAGAGAGAAGGAAAGAAAGAGACAGAGAGAGAAAGATGGAAAGACAGAGAAAGAGAGAGACAGAGAGACAGAGAGAAGGATGGAAAGACAGAGAAAGAGAGAGACACACACAGAGAGAGAGAGAGAGAGAGAGAGAGAGAGAGAGAGAGAGAGAGAGAGAGAGAGAGAGAGAGAGAGAGAGAGAGAGAGAGAGAGAGAGAGAGAGAGAGAGAGAGAGAGAGAGAGAGAGAGAGAGAGAGAGAGAGAGAGAGAGAGAGAGAGAGAGAGAGAGAGAGAGAGAGAGAGAGAGAAATACATATCACATATCATATCTGGATCAGCACTAATCCCCATTAAAATCTTTTTGGGTGGGCTAAAGAGGAAAGTCCACAAGAAAGCACCAAGGTCTCAGGAGGATCTGCTGCGATTCCTTACTCCTTGTTCTGCAATCTCAGTCAGCATTATAGGAGACGACTCAGTGCTGTGATGTTGGCAAAGACAGGGTTAAGAATTGTTCATATTGTTAGAAATTTAGTTTAGAGTTCCTTTAAATTTCAGTGTGAGACTATGCTATTTAGCCACATTAATTTATTAATTCTGAATAATATATCCTTTAACATTCCAATAACGTTTTCCCAGGATTTTATGGAGAATTTAAGAAGCTGTTTAAAATCCTGATGCTGATAAAAGCTTATAAATCTGCTACTGTGTTTTTAGAGTCAACTACTGTGTATGAACTCAGGTTTCTGTTCTGGAGACTGGAACCAGCTTTTACAGTTTAATACCTGCTGTTCCTGCAATCTTTGCCATGAACATTCATCCAATTCTTGCAATCTGTGGTCTTACTAGAAGCTCCTTGATTAAGCTTCCACTTTTGTTTGTGAAGTCTGGCTGTTGTGTGAGTGATTGTGGTTAATTATAACTGGTGCCACTTGCTGTGCTCACATACATTGGGATTGAGTCCCATGTATTACATTGGGAAAATCTGGGGAGCTCTGAATAGATTTCAGTGTTCCAGCAGGACAAATGACCCAAAAAAAACTAGCTGGGTATTTATAAAATCAAGAAAAAAATCACGCTAAAATAACACTCTCTGAATGGCCTTCACAAAGTCCTGACCATAGACCTAACATGCATTTGTGAACATGCAAGAAAACCTACAAATTAGTTAAACCCTGTTTCAATTCTGCTTTGAACTGTGCTTATTGGCGACTACTAAAAGTGGCAGATTGAGGTGAAAAGACCTTGTAAGCAAATATTAAGTGTGCTGTATTACATCTACATTTATGGCATTTAGCAGACACCCTTATCCAGAGTGACTTACAACTGAGCATTAAGGGCCTTGCTCAGGGGCCCAGCAGTGGCAGCTTGGTGGACCTGGGGTTTGAACCCATGACCTTCCTACATTTAAAAAATTGTTTAAACTTTCTAGTTTACTACACAGAAACACAACACCTCATTTAGTGTTCACTCTGGAGATGTTTGTCAGGTGCTACATTATACAGATTTTATACATGAAAAGGGATACAAATGTCTTCGCCCTGATGTCAGTGCGGCATGTAATAGTGATTTGAATGCAGTTATTTGATCCTAGAAGTGATTTGATTCTACTCATGAAAGTGTAATACTAATACAATTTGAAGGTGCTAAGAGAAACTCGACACAGTAGAAGGAAACGTCCTGTGAATAACAAAGAAGATGATATATATATACATTACTCTCCATTATTATAATTTTATGATCAGCGTGATGCAGTTAAAAGGAAAGGTTTACAGTAGTGAGACTAGCTGTGGTGTAGGGGTTAGAGACTGTGGCAGTGAGGAAAAGACATGAGGCAGAGATGAGGATGTTGAGGTTCTCTTTAGGAGTGACAAGGATGGACAGGATTATGAACGAGCACATCAGAGGGACAGCTCAGGTTGGCTGTTTTACATTTACAGACACCCGTATCCAGAGTGACTTACAACTGAGCAACTGAGGGTTAAGGGCCTTGCTCAGGAGCCCAGCAGTGGCAGCTTGGTGGACCTGGGGTTCGAACCCATGACCTTCCGATCAGTAGCCCAACACCTTAACCACTGAGCTACCACATCCCTAGTTTTGGGGACAGAGAGGTCAGAGAGACTAGATTGAGATGGTTTGGACATGTACAGAGGAGGGAGATGGTTATATTGGTAGAAGGATGTTGGAGATGGAGCTGCCAGGTAAGAGGACAAGAGGAAGGCCAAAGTGAAGATTTATGAGTGTGTTGAAAGAGGATATGAAGGTAATCACTGTGAGAGTAGAGGATGCTGAGGATAGAGTTAGGTTTAAACAGATGATTCACTGTGGTGACCCCTAACGAGAAAAGCCAAAAGAAGAAGAAGAAGAAGAAGAAGAAGATAAGTTTGATGCAGTCTTTCCACAAGGTGATGCTGACTAGCTTCTTCTTTAGTCTAAAGTCATATAATGTTATATTATTTGTGTTATCTGTCACAAGAGTTAGACAAAAGTAGATACTCAGTAGCAGGAAACTTTATATATATTTTTTAATCTAGTAATTTTTAATCTAATCTAGTTTTCCTGGCACACTGTAGTTTTGGTTTTGGATCTAGGGATGAGGCCCATAGTCATAGGTTTGCATACTGTACAACTATTCCTTCCAAACCCTGCTTTGCTTCTGTAATTCCATACATCAGCTTTGTACACATAGGTTTGTAAATAGTAGGTAATATGTTCATGCATTAGTTTAATTCATGTGAAAATGACACTCATAAGAACAGAGGTGAAGAACAGCACTTTTTAGATGCATGTCACATCCTTGTGCAGGATTACCTGGAAATATGAACATTTTCAGTAAAGTAGAAGGTAAACCAAGTTGCCACATTGCATGGGTTCATTAAAATCTTCTACGACCACCAAGATGTGTAAACAAACCACACACAAAAAGTGTAAGTGTGGACAAAGTGTCTATAATGCAAGGAACTGTTTCTATTGTAAGATAAATTCATTGCCTACGGAGCAAAAATGGACCAGCACCCTCTTACCTTAAAGCTCTTGTCACTCCTGGCACAGATCTAGTAGCACTGCTTGACTGGTCCTACCATCTCTCAGGTTAAGAGAGAGGAATACAGCAAGACTATTTTCTGTTCTGGCACAGCTAAAGACAGCTGAGTCACTGGCTATCTTCAAACAATTGGTGAAGACCTAAATCTTTCTAAAACAATGTTTGTTTTATGTATTTAAAAAAAGTTCACAATAGAGTTTTAGGATGATGGTATCCTAAATCTGTAACCTAATGTACCAGTGGTGATGTGTTCATTGATCGAGACCTCAAAGCTATTTTTACGTCGCTCTGAATAAGAGCGTCTGCCATATGCTATAAATGTAAAAGTTTGAGATTCTTTTCTGCTCAATGTGGTTATAAAGAGTGCTTTTAGAGTTACTATAGACATCCTGAGAGCTCAAACTAATCTGCCCATAATCCTTAGATCTCTCTTATCAACAAGGCATTTCCACCCACATTTCGACCCACAGAACAGTTCGCACCATGCTGTGTAAACTTTAGAGACTGTTGTGTGTGAAAATCCCAGGAGATCAGCAGTTTTTGAAATACTCAAACCACTCCATCTGGCACCAACAACCATGCTATGGTTAGAGGCACAGATTTTTCATCATTCATCATTTGAAGTGAAGATTAACTGAAGCTCTTCACCTATATCTGTATGAGTGTATGTATTATGCTGCTGCCACATGATTAGCTGATTAGAAATCTGCTGATTAGAAAGCTGATCACAAAATTGCTGAGGCTATTGGGTGCTTTGCTTGAACGTTGAAATACATGTGCACAAAAGCTAGAGAAACCAGATGCTTTTCCATGTATTATGCCATTTTTTTCTGATTTTTGTAAGCCTCTTCCCATTCAAGTAGATAGGAGCCTGGCCATGGTCTGAAAAGAACTGTCTAAGAGTGTTGTCAAGCACGTCGGATCCTGGGTGTACATTATTTGGCTAAAAATGTGTAGACATCTGACCATCACATACGTGCTTGTTGAATATCTCATTTCAGATTCATTCCCCCCCCGTGTTTGCTGCTATAATATTCTCCACTTTTCTAAGAAGGTTTTCCAATAGATATGTTAGTGTGGCTGTGGGGATTTTAGTGATCATACAAGTACAAGAACCTTAGTGAGATCAGACACTGCTGTTGGATAAGTGAGGAGGTCTGGGGTTCAGTCTGTGTTCCAGTTCATCCCAAAGGTGTTCAGTGGGGTTGAGTCAGAATCAGGGCTCGTGTGTTCCACGCCAACCTTAACACCTTAATCATCTTCATGGACCTCAGGGGCTTTGTGCTCAGGAGCATTTTCATGCTAGAGCAGGGTTTTAGTCTATTAGTTAGTATTTGTCTAAGTTTGATGTGGTAGCTTAGTGGCTAAGGTGTTGGTCTACTGAACAGAAGATTGTGAGTTTGTTTCCCAGGTCCAACAAGCGTCCACTGCTGGGCCCTTTAGCAAGGCCCTTAACCCTCAATTGCTCAGTTGTATAAAAATTAGATAAATGTAAGTCGCTCTGGATAAAATGCCTGCCAAATGCCATAAATGTACCTTAGTTCCAATGAAGAAAATCATAATGCTACAACATACAGAGACATTCCACTTTGTGGTATCAGCTTGGAGGAAAAAACATATGGACGTGATGGTCAGTGGTGCACATACTATAGTGCCCTACAGTGTAAGGTGGGAGTTTTCTCAAGCTTATGTGAACAAGTTTGCACATTTGTTTGTGTGTGTGTGTGTGTGTGTGTGTGTATTACCTGTGTCCATTGAGTGCAGCATGGTGCAGAGGTGTGTATCCTGAGCTGTCTGCACAGTTGACATTCAGTCCTCTCCATATACTGCACAGATAAACAGAAACACACATTCAGTATAGACTACATCTGGTCACACATATCAGTCTTACCTTATATACTGTACTGACACCCACCCACCCACACCCACACACACACACACACACACACACACACACACACACAGCTACATGTGTTGTTTATAATGTCTTTCAAATATAGTAAACTTTAAATTTTTAACTAAAGCATAGTAGAAAGCAATCATAGTTTACCTCAAAACCACGTTATAAAGGCTAAAATAAAATAAAAAGTAGTGGTTAAAAAATTCTGCACTTTATTTTATTTGTTATCCTTCCACACTAAAATAAGGAACAGTTTTGCAGGTTTATGTGGTATTTAGTAAAGCCACAATGATGCACATAAAGGGATGGTTTAGTACCAGAGGGTTTTAAGCGGAACACACACAAACACACTAGAGCAGGCATATACGAGTGTAACACCAGCATAAAGTATAAACCCATTACTAACACACAAAAAGTAAATTGGCTGGAGCTTGCAAAACATTCCACAAGTGAGAAGGAGAGAGAGAGAGAGAGAGAGAGAGAGAGAGAGAGAGAGAGAGAGAGAGAGACAGAGAGAGAGAGAGAGAGAGAGAGAGAGAGAGAGAGAGAGAGAGACAGAGAGAGACAGAGAGAGACCAGTCTAGTGACCAGTCAACACACTGGTCTATGTTTATAATATATATGATGTTTGTATTCCGGTTTTGTTTTAATTCAATAATGATGATAAGCTTTGAAAGAGTCCAGCTGAGGAACAATAGATTGAACTGATAAAGAGACCAGTTCGGGTTAATGGGACTAAAACAAAGAAGAGCTTCATATTAAACATCAGTCGCAATCATTAAGTCTCACTCGTCACTCTGGGTAACAAGGATCTTTATTCAAATCTGCCAATTTCTATAACTAGACTGGTGTGAGGATGTGTTTACTGTACAGAATCGGTTGCTGATCTTTTTGTTTGGCTGTGATTTACGGCTGCCCGCAAGATAAAAAAATATCATGTCACGATACTAGATATTTGTACAGTAGACAATATGTACAGTATGTGATACTTTACGGTTTTATCACATGAATGAGGAGAAATAAAATTCAACATTAAAACGCAGTGCAAAAAAATAAAATATCTTTGTAAGAAAAAAGTCTCAAATATAATAAGATATTTAGTATTATTCTTTATAAGATTATAAAGAAAAATCAAACAAGTATAAGATTATTAACCTTATACAAAGACAAAATTTTACAAAACTGAATTCTATTATCTATTATATATAGCAAATTATTTAATAGGAAATACTATAGTTATTATAATATATATTATACTCATCATATTGTCCAGGACTAGTGGGATGTTCTGTTTGTAGCTCTCTGGGTTCTATATTGATTTCATTCCAAACTCCCAAAACCATGCAGGTGGATTGGTGAGTTCATATTGCCCATAAATTTGAATGAATGTGGGAATGTGTGATGGACTGGTGTATATAGTCCAGGGTGTATTCCCACCTCATGCCCATAAATTCCAGTTCCACCACAACCCTAACCAGGCTAAAGTATGAATGAAAGTGTTTCATGGATGAAGGAATGAATGAATGAATCTTCTCTTCTCTGTTCTGTCACCTGGGTGGTGGAAAAAACTTCCCCTAGATCTCGAAACTACGGTGGCCGGGAAGTGCAAAACATTAACAAATCCGAAAACACATTAACAAATCCGAAAACAAATTAACAAATCCCAAAACACATTAACAAATTAGAAAACAAATTAACAAATCCCAAAACAAATAAACAAATCCCAAAACACATTAACAAGTCAGACAACCCGGAAGAGGTTGGTATAGTTTGTGAATGGAAACTTACCATCATCGGACGAGACATTTTCCATTCACAAACTATACCTACCGCTTCCGGGTTGTCTGAATCGGTGCACGAAACAAATCAAATTAACAAATCAGAAAACACATTAACAAATCAGAAAACAAATTAACAAATCAGAAAACAAATGAACAAATCAGAAAACACAACGACATTTCAAACAACCCGGAAGCGGTTGGTATAGTTTGTGATTGGACAAGACACCTGTCACTCAAAGTATACATGAAGTTCAACAGTCTGCCGCAGGGAAAAGTTGTAATGGATGGATGGAATGGATTACTGTGGATTAATTCTGTTATTTTCTTGAACGGAGAACTTTATTTAAACAGAGAACTTTACACATTACACATAAGATTCCATAAATGTATATCTTGAGTGACAGGTGTCTTATCCAATGATCGGTAAGTTTCCATTCAAAAAAACGATACACTACCGTTTCTGGGTTGTCTGACTTGTCGTTGTGTTTTCTGATTTGTTAATGTGTTTTCTGATTTGTTAATGTGTTTTTTGATTTGTTAATGTGTATTCTGACTTGTTAATGTGTTTTTTGATTTGTTAATGTGTTTTCTGATCTGTTAATGTGTTTTCTGATTTGTTAATGTGTTTTTTGATTTGTTAATGTGTTTTCTGTTTTGTTAATTTGTTTTGGGATTTGTTAATGTGTTTTCTGATCTGTTAATGTATTTTCTGATTTGTTAATGTGTTTTCTGATTTGTTAATGTGTTTTTTGATTTGTTAATGTGTTTTCTGATCTGTTAATGTGTTTTCTGATTTGTTAATGTGTTTTTTGATTTGTTAATGTGTTTTCTGTTTTGTTAATTTGTTTTGGGATTTGTTAATGTGTTTTTTGATTTGTTAATGTGTTTTTTGATTTGTTAATGTGTTTTCTGATTTGTTAATGTGTTTTGGGATTTGTTAATGTGTTTTCTGATTTGTTAATGTGTTTTGGGATTTGTTAATGTGTTTTTTGAATTGTTAATGTGTTTTCTGTTTTGTTAATTTGTTTTGGGATTTGTTAATGTGTTTTGGGATTTGTTAATTTGTTTTGGGATTTGTTAATGTGTTTTGGGATTTGTTAATGTGTTTTCGGATTTGTTAATTTGTTTTCTAATTTGTTAATGTGTTTTGGGATTTGTTAATTTGTTTTCGGATTTGTTAATGTGTTTTGGGATTTGTTAATTTGTTTTGGGATTTGTTAATGTGTTTTCGGATTTGTTAATGTGTTTTGCACTTCCCGGCCACCGTACGAAACAGCCGAGTCACTGGCCATTTTCAAACGACGTGGAAAAACCTACCTCTTCCTGAAATACTTCAACTCGCACTTGTTTAATTGAAAAAAGTCTATGTGCTCTTCTTGGAGTTTTTAAACTGATTGAGTTGTACGTATGTGACCCAGTGAACCAATAGAACCACCGATTATCATTGATAATTAGCACTTATTCTCTCTGTGCAATCGTGTCTGCCAAATGCCAGTAATAGAAATGTAAATGAATGAATGATACACCTGAAAAATGGTGACATGCTTATGTTATGATTACATTTTTTCTCCAGAAGTCATCAGTAATTCTACATTGTTCTGATAACATACTTAAGGGCTGCATCTTATTCGCTCGTTAGTGTTAGGAAAAATGAATGCTCAAACTCCACCTCCCATCATGCATCACTGCCCCAGACTCCAGTTCCCAGAACACACACGCTGCCTTGCTCTCAGTCGGAGAACTGTTAATGAGACTGTTAACTGTTTCCCATCACACACTCCCACAATCAAGCTTTAGAAGACTCTCACTCATTCCCACATTGTGAAGTGTGTGATGATACCAAGCCTTTGTTTACGTCTTTATTTATATGGTTTCACTGGTTTTTACACACAGTCCAATTCAAATCAATTCAATTCAATTCAAATGTATTTTTCTAGCATTTTTTCTATAATGGACATTGTCTCAAAGCCGCTTTACAGAACATAAGAAACATAATACAAGAAATGTAATATTATACAACGATTAATATAAACCATAAATTAATAATAAACTTATATTTAAACGTGTTTGTATTTATCCTCAATGAACAAGTCTGAGGTGACTGAGGAGAGGAAGAAACCTTGAGAGGAACCAGACTCAAAAAGGGTGAGAAAGGGTGAGGAAAAACCTCATCCTCATTTGGGTGACACTGGAGGGTGTGATTATAAATATACAGTCTGACAATTGTGTATTGATTAGGGTTGTTGGAGGCAGTTCCTGTGTTTTTGCCCTACCTAGTTTATCCTGTTTGCTAATCACCTGACTTGTGCCTGTCCCTTCAATCGGTCTCAACCTCAGTCTCTTTACAATTAGGGCTTGGTTTAAAATAATATTTTATATTTGGATTTCTGTAAAACTGCTTTGTGACAATGTCTGTTGATAAAAGTACAAAAATTCTATGAATGGAATTAAATTGAATTGAAAAGAATTGAATATCAAGATCCACAATTTTCTAGTGCATAAAACAAAGAAGCGAAATTAAAAATGGTGTCTTACTATTTAACTGTAAAACTTAGCTTACTAATCATTCAGTAATTTCTGTGAATTATTTACACAGAGATACGGCACATCCAGGAAGAAGAAGAGTTTAGTAGCTTGTTAATTTGTAGTAGTTCGGTGCTAATATGTGATATACACTGAACAGTATGATGATTTGTGAAGAGGTGATGGACCGTGTTGAAAATGAGGTACAAAATGAGGCACAGTGAGTGAATTTTAATATAGAAAATAAAAAAGAGGACAGAGCTGAACATGTGAGGTTAAAGAGGAATCATTTTAAATATGCTGGCTCATCTCAGAAGAATCTGTATTTTAATGGCCTGGGTGTTTCTCACTCAGCAGGAGAGAGAGAGAGAGAGAGAGAGAGAGAGAGAGAGAGAGAGAGAGAGAGAGAGAGAGAGAGAGAGAGAGAGAGAGAGAGAGAGAGAGAGAGAGAGAGAGAGAGAGAGAGAGAGAGTACAGTGAGAGCAACACTGTTGGTAAGAAGGAAAACCCTGCTGCAGCTCACTGAGGATGAGTCATCCAATTTGAGAGAGAGAGAGAGAGAGTGAGAGTGTGTATGTCTGTGTGTGTGTGTGTGTGTGTGAGAGTGTGTGTGTGTGTGTGTGTAGCTTCTATGGTGAATACAATTAATAAGAAATATTATCAAGATGGCACACACTTGGAGCCTGTATACACACACACGCACACGCACACACAGGCACACACATGTACACTGATGTTAATGAGCATTAGCACCATACTGACAGTATCCCATAGAAGATATAAAGAGGAAGAGGTTGACAGTCCAGAGTAAGACTGAGATTAAACTGAGGTGGAACAGAGAAATTAAGGTGCTAGAGATAAAATAAAAAAAAAAAAAACAGAAAGAAAGTGAAAGAGAAAGAATGACAGCTACACGCTCAGCATCCCTCTCTATTACACACATTATCACCCACAAGCAGCTGCACCGTGTAATTCCTGATGTGCCTAAAAACAAGGTCAATCCCCTTACTGGCCACAGGCACTGAATCCTTTTTGCACTGTGATTGGTCCAGCTGAGGGGGAATCGTGCTGATTGGCAGTTCACACTGTTGTCCTTTCCATTTCATTCATTTGCACTAGAGGATAATTAAAACCAGGAAATGACAATCAATAACTACATTGTGCCAAAGGACACGCTGACATCACAGTCTCTCATAAGTCTGTTAGTGTGTGACAGCAGGATACATCTGAAAGGTCACACACACAATTTATTTATTTAGATCCACTCAGCAATTAAGCAATGAAGGGCATCAGTACGAGAGGTGCAGGATGCAGAAAAACACACCAACACAGCTTAAGCCCCTCATGACCATCCCATGGACATGACCTCAGCTGCTGTGTATAAAGACCCAGCTGTCTGCACCTACAGCCAAGAGATATAATGTAAGAGTGTTTAATACTTGGTAACCTTGGACATAAAGGCTTCCTCAAGCAACAAATACCTGTCTAGACACTTCATTCATTCATTCATTCATCTTCTACCGCTTATCCGAACTACCTCGGGTCACGGGGAGCCTGTGCCTATCTCAGGCATCATCGGGCATCAAGGCAGGATACACCCTGGACGGAGTGCCAACCCATCGCAGGGCACACACACACTCTCATTCACTCACACAATCACACACTACAGACAATTTTCCAGAGATGCCAATCAACCTACCATGCATGTCTTTGTACCGGGGGAGGAAACCGGAGTACCCGGAGGAAACCCCCGAGGCACGGGGGGAACATGCAAACTCCACACACACAAGGTGGAGGCAGGAATCGAACCCCCAACCCTGGAGGTTTGAGGCGAACATGCTAACCACTAAGCCACCTTGCCCCCCTCTAGACACTTCATCTACGGCAAAAACATCTGGTGTATTAGCAGAGAGACTAGCAAAAGTTAATGAAGCATTGTTATAGAGGAGGACCGTGGAAGGTTTGACACAGGAATGCTCGTACAGAGATTTGATCACAGATATTTCTCTCTTTTTTATGAGTCTGTTATATCATTTAACATTTACAGCAGCCCTTATCCAGTGCGACTTACATTTTTTATCTTATTTTATACAACTGAGCAACAAGGGCCTTGCTCAGAGGCCCAGCAGTAGCAGCCTGGTGGACATGGGAATCAAACTCACAACCTTCTGATTGGTAGTCAGGTACCTTAAGCACTAGGCTACCACATCCCCCATGGCATGACATGCGATCTACAGTTCTTTTTAGGTAAATTATCTCCTCAGCAGGCAAAGAGAGGAAGACTGGTGGGGAACACCCACACACACACACACACACACACACATTCACACACTATGGACAATTTAGAGTAGAATTTCAGCCTACATCACATGTCTTTGGACTAGGGAGGAAAATGGAATAACCAGGTGAAACCCCTGAAGCATGAACAGAACATGCAAACTCCACACACATACACGCAAACACACACACACAAGCACACACGCAAACACACAAACACACACACACAAACACACACGCAAAGACACACAAACACACACACACAAACACACACACGCAATCTCCACACACACACACGCACACACACACACACACGCACACACACATGCACACACACACATGCACACACACACACACACACACAAATGCACACACACACACAGTCTCACACACACACGCACACACACACACGCACACACACACATGCACACACACACACACACACACAAATGCACACACACACACAGTCTCACACACACACGCACACACACTCACACACACACACACACACACACACACAAGCACACACACAAAGAGCAGAGGAGGGAGGTGCTCACCACTAAGTCCCTGTGCCCACCCTAACTTATTCTTTTGTTTTGGAATAAAAACTTTACAAATGTGTTTTCAGATAAATACTAAATAATATGAGCATTAAATATTTAATCTCCCTGAAATCCCTCAGTCGAACAGCAGAGAATGCAGAGCACATCCTCTTTAAATACGACATCACTGAAAACCAAGCACATACAGTAGCGTTACTCAGCGCTTGATTGAGGCCGAGTGGATCTACATATTTGCTCAACTACTAAAAATGTCCTTCAGTGTTCTAAGAGTGCTGTGTATGTGAAATTCGTCCAACACTGGTTCATATTTAGATTATATGAGTAGCATTCAGAGGAGTTGCACTAACGCCCAAGAAACCACCCCACATCAGAGCCGCACAACAACGACCGGCGAGCTACTCCCCTGCACTCACTGTGCTTTATACCTCCAGTGCCTGTAGTCCTGAGGATACGGTCACAGGAAGGAGTCCAGGGTTTATTTCAATTGTAAGAGTTATTCAGTATAAACACTGCATGATTGCACCTGCTTCCTGTTGAACGATGGATTAAATAGTTAACACAAGAAAAGCCAAACAGATGAGGCTTACTGCTGTAGGAAAATAATTAAGAAGGAGACGCTGTTATGTGTTGTCACACCTAAACAATGGCACTTCCTGTCACATCATACTTGTTCTGTGTTTAAAGATACATTTAATGCAGTGGAGCATGTGTTAAATAAACTGGTTCATGTTATAACTTACATCAAAACATCAAAACTATAATTAATACTTGTTCCCGCACCGAAATCTCATTTCCTTCTCCTCTGAGAGTTAATAAGACTAAAAATGCATCAGAAAAACACCACTGTCCTGGAGAATATCCCATGACAAGGAGCAGGAGAAGAATCCATTACGCACGTCCCTGAATTAGCTGCCAAAGTGATTATAGAAGTGATTAGCGATGCCATTTGTCTTGGTCTCTTCACTGACATGAGATATCTCAATCTGTTCCTTTAAGTTATTCATTTAGATTCATTTAACAATTCTCTCAGTTGCATGGTTTTCCTGATCATGCCGTCATCTAAGAGCCGCCATCCAACAGTTTGAGTTTAAAATATTAAATTATATGAATTTATAATTTAAAATAAAGCAGTAAAGGATTGTTGCTTTTTTTATTTTATATTCATATTTCAAAGAATTATATTTCAAACCCAACACACCTCAAAAAGCCCTGAGCGTAAAGGACCCTGAACAGGAAACACAGAGAAACACAGGAGTCTCACATGACTTGATCAAAACGACAAGAGTCTTTCACAAACAAGCCATGACTTGAAATGATATAGCTTTAGAACACGCGCTTTAGAACACGCGCATTGACTACTGATTGGAATATTGCAAGTTTGAATCCCAGATTCACCAAGCTGCCACCAAGCTGCCACCGCTGCGTCCCTGAGCAAGGTCTTTAATCCTCAATTTCACAGTTGTATAAAATTAGGTAAACGTGTCTGTTGCTCTGGATGATGACATCTGTCAAATGCTGTACATGAAAATGCAAATAGACCTATGATTTGAATTGTAGCAAACCTACGGACAGTCATAAAACATCGCTGTGGTACAAAAACTTATACACACAACACAAAAAAAGAAATCTTCAGTCCCGTTCTCAGTGTTCACTAAGAAGAAGTGGTTCTTGTTCCTAGGATGATTAATGGCTCCCAACCCTGGTAATGGAGTCACCACTGTCATGCAATTATCAGTGTTTTCCCTGCTCCCAACACACTTGATTCAAAATATAAGCTAGTTAACAGCCCTTACTGGCTGTTATAGTTGAAGTGGACATGCTGGAGCTGGGAAAACACACAAATGTGCAGGATGAGGTCCTCCAGGACCAACCTGCCCTAGTATGAAGCCCACAAACAAATGGTGTGAGACGGAAACCTTTTTTACATTTGCTTATAGATGAAATGATACAGTTCATCCAGTGTGATGGAAAAAACCAGGAACTTGTCTCGGAAGTGTATACAGTAGGTCTAATTCAAAATAGTTCTTCAGAAACCTCTGCAGCAGAAACATGACTAATAAGTGTGGGGGAACTGCATTTCCTGCTCGTACAACTCTAGTAAAAGGCCCTAAAGGAGCATGGTGAATAAATACCATTTAATACCACACTGAAAAACACCAGACACTTCAGATGCACCCACACATTCAATGTTCACAATGACATGGTGCAGAAAGTCATTTAGAGAAGCTTACGGTCCCTGAGTGGATTGTGTTATCGGAAGAAATTGAACAAGTTGAGTGATGACTGCTTATGAGGTGTCCATAATTGCTGAGAGTGTCTGTGCAGTGATGAGGCTGTATTTACCAGGGTGAAAGAGTCCCCAGTGAACACACACACACAAAGTCAAGACTATATATGGCTCTGTTAACGATTGCTATTCCTCCAAAATAAGCTTCCTTGCTTGTTCTGTAAACACTGCTAAAATCTTTGTGCTAACACCAGAGAGTGGAGTGTTCTTGCACTATATCAGTGTCACTCAAATGAAATCACTAATCAAGTCACTAAACACCACAGACTTTAAAGTGTGGAATGAAAATACGAGACAGAGTAACTCAACTGTGCTGCCATGACATAATTACTACCATTTGCTGTTCAGAGGGGTCAAGTGCAATCATTTACAAACACACACACACACACACACACACACACACACACACACACACAGAGCTGTTTTTCTCACGATTTATTATCAGATAGATAGTCGTACTCAGAATCACTCTCCCACAAAAACCAGGGCCCATGAACAAAAGCATGCAAGTACAGACAGAGAAAAGCATGAGAGAGAGAGAGAGAGAGAGAGAGAGAGAGAGAGAGAGAGAGAGAGAGAGAGAGAGAGAGAGAGAATATTTATTGAGAACAATTATTATTCTTTATTTATTGATGTCTGTTGATTATACAGACTCAGGCTGTGACTTTCTGCACAGGTCTATATGACGTGAAACATTTTGCCCATAAAGCTCGCTTAGCAGTTTTGTGAGACTCTTTTCCAAATAAAAACAAACTGTACATATTAATAACAGACCAAGTCATCCTGTTCGGTCAGAGCTTTGATTAAAAATAGAACCACATGAAAATAAGACGTATAATGCACCAAACCCACCAATCCCTAGAGGAATACTCTCTTTTTTTCTCTTTTGGTTTAAATCGAAGAAATAGAGTAATAGGATGTTAACTACAGCCGGGATCATAAGGTCATGACAGGCTTGGGAATTCAGGCATTTCTGCAACACTTCCCATCCACTACGATGGGAAAGCATGCTTCTGTTTCACAAAATGCACGTCCTTTATACATTTAATTGGGTCTTTTGAAAAGTGAAGTGTGTCCAAAATATACACACAGCAAAGTAAATTAGCACTTTGCTTTGGGGTTGTTTTGCTTCTTGTGGAAATGGTGCACTGCAGAAAGGGGAGAGAATAATGAAAAGGAAGATTATGTTAAGTTTCTTCAGCACAAGCAAACTTTCAGCAAAAAAAAGGGATGTTCTTGGAAGAAATCAAGCATTTCAACAGGAAAAAGACAAAAACAAAGACAAATCTAAAGTTTCAGAATGGCCTTCACAAAGACCTGACCTCAGTCCTAACATGTACAGTGGATAGAAAAGTCTACACACCCCTGTTAAAATGGCAGGTTTTTTTGTGATGTAAAATGAAGTGAAAAACAACCCGAAACATTTTGGAAAACACAGGGAAATAGAACAAAAATTAGAATAACCTGGTATGTGGTTGTGGCTGTGATGAGAATGAACCAATCACATTCAATCTCATGTTCAGAATTATTATGCACAGGAGAGACATAAAAAAGAACATGATGTACCTCCAAATTATAAAAGGACAAGAGAAAAACATACCAGAGAGACCGCCAAGAGCCCTACAGCAACATTAAAGGAGCTTCAGGAGTATATAACACATACTGATTACTCTCTACATGTGAAATAGAGAAATCTCATTTTCTGGGCTGTGGGGTAGGACGGCGGGACGGAAGCTCTTTCTCACAAAATAAAAGCATCCAAGCTCAAGAAAATCACACCAAACCATGCGGCAAAACGTGTTATGGTATCTCTGATGAGATAACATGCTGTATCTCTGATGAGACCAATTTTAAAATGTATATTTAGTGCAAAATAGCACATCACCATTAAGGGCCTTGTTCAGGGGCCCAGTGGTGGCAGCTTGGTGGACCTGGGATTCAAACTCATACCCTTCCGTTCAGTACACCGTAACAACATCCATCCAACCAACCTCAAGAGACCTTCAGTGCAACACAGTGGTGGCAACATCACATTTTTCTTTCTTCAGAACTGGAGCTTTTATCAAGGTGGAGGGAACCATGAATAGCTACAAATGTTTTGTTCTTTCAGCTGCTTCCTGTTCACCATAGCATATCACGTGGTCCACATATTAGATTTCACACAGGTTTTATGACGAATGGCCTTCATGATGCAACCCTCCCATTTTATCTGGGCTTGGGACAGACACTGAGAATGAACTCTTCAGTGGCTGTGTTAGCTTCTTGCCCAGGAATGGAACCTGGCCTGGGGATTGAACCCAGAACTCCTGGACCACCAGGAGGCTTCAGTAATAGCTACAAATATTATATACAAATATACAGGTGAATTTAGTGTAAAATCTTCAGGTATCTGCTAGTAAGCTGAAATTTCACCCAAAACATGCATCCAAAACAGCAAAAGAAGGGTTTCACCAAAAAATCACAGTTTTTAAATGAGCTAGCCAGGGACCAGACCTGAATCACACAAAAATCTGCTGATTGTGCTAAAATGGCCTGTGCGAAGAAATCTATTTGTTTAGTTCACACCATTCCACAAAGCTGGCAGCTACATTCCCGTACTCATCTTCCATACATTTACATTTACAGCATTTGGCAGACGCCCTTATCCAGAGTGATGTACATAAGTGCTTAAATCGCTAACATTGAATACATTAATGCTGGATCACTAAGTTACATACTTAAGATACCATGAGTTTAAAACATTTGTGCAGAGTTACAATGAAAAAGTGTCAAAGATGTTTTTTTTTTGTTTTGTTTTTTTTTTTAATGCAAAAGATAAGGAAAGAAGTGCTAGTTGAAGTGTTTCCTGAATAAGTAGGTCTTTAACCGCCATCCATGCCCTGATTCACCCCACTACTGAGATGTCTTCAGGCAAGATTATAAGTTTCAATGTTGCAGCTCTTTAAGTTAGAGCTGAAGTCTAGTGTGTATGCAGTGAACCGGAGGGAATGAAGGTTAGTCCTATGTGTTCCTCATGAACATCAGACACAAATCTCTGGTCTGAGGTATTGTGGCTGTGGACATCTACATGCACCTACATCAGCTTGTATTTCATATAGTGTTCAATGTACTGGTTAATTTCAAGAACAAGGGTCTACCAGTGCTAGCAAGTTCATCGAGTTTTCACATCAGCCACCGCAGCCATTATGGAGGTCTAGTCACAGGTTCCTGCTTAAATGTACATAAGAACACCTTTTTGAACCTTGGTGCAGAGCACATAATATCATCAATGACTCCTTCCACCCTAGTCACAGGGTTCAACCTCCCTCCATTCAGAAAGAGATACAGGACCATCTGCACCAGAACCAGCAGTTTCAGGGCCATTTCCCTCCCACAACCATAAACTGAACTCTACACAACACCTCTAGGACCCTGATATCTCACTAACACTTCACTGCTGATAATCACCTTGCAGTTTTGCTCCACACTGTCCACTCCATTACATCTTTTCCACCAATTATAAATGTATATAACTGTATATGTATATTATCTGTAAATACACTGTATATTTCTTGGTTACACACATTTGAACAGCATATATAATTATATTTTTTAGACATATTTTACAGTCTATACAGCTGGCACATATTCCTATACTCCTACTACTATTCTTATGCACATAACACCTGCCATAACTTTGTTTATTGTTGTACATATATTTATATATTTATCTGCATTTGTTTGCACTTCTAGTATCTATCTATCTATCTATCTATCTATCTATCTATCTATCCATCCATCCATCCATCTATCTATCTATTACACTGTTCCACCGCTCATACAACAAAATGTGTTTGGCATTGTATCCATCTCATTAGCTGGATGATCAGGCTTTAACGGATGCTGACTTGCAGCATCTATTTAATACTGCTCTGCTACGTCCTTCATGATTGGACCCTAGCCAAACCTACAAACTCAGAATTCAAGGGACATGGCAGTCGATAGCACCGAGCCTTCCAGAGATGTTTCTTCCACGACTGAACGAACGAGCTTTGCACCTCTTCATCCATGTGATACATGTAGAAGTGCTGTCACAAGACTTCGTCTCACCAGTCGTCTGATCTCTCACAGGGTGATTTTTTAATTATGAGCAACAAAAAGCACTTCAACAGATAGAAAGAGCAGCACACAGCTATTTCACTAATCGACACGTTTGCAGAAACGTTCGTGTTGACATCTTTTCTTATTCTACAGACGGAAACAGACAAAAAGAGGCATATTATCAGAGTGCCAATCTGCAGAGCAGACAGATCAAGGTTTTTTCAGAATAGTGCCAGACATATAAGAAAAAAATGAACTGTGACTACATAATTATTATTACTGTATTATTTACATGCAGTGTGTTATCAAACACACACAGACACAGTACTATTTTACCAGAACTAAATCAGGGAAGTGATTATTTTTGTCATTATCATATTAATTATGGGGGGCACGGTGGCTTAGTGGTTAGCACGTTCGCCTCACACCTCCAGGGTTGGGGTTCGATTCCCACCTCCGCCTTGTGTGTGTGGAGTTTGCATGTTCTCCCCGTGCCTCGGGGGTTTCCTCCGGGTACTCCGGTTTCCCCCCCCGGTCCAAAGACATGCATGGTAGGTTGATTGGCATCTCTGGAAAATTGTCCGTAGTGTGTGATTGCGTGAGTGAATGAGAGTGTGTGTGTGCCCTGCGATGGGTTGGCACTCCGTCCATGGTGTATCCTGCCTTGATGCCCGATGACGCCTGAGATAGGCACAGGCTCCCCGTGACCCGAGGTAGTTCGGATAAGCGCTAGAAAATGAGTGAGTGAGAGAGAGTGAGTGATATTAATTAGTGTTCTGAACTCAAACTCAGTGTTCGAGTGCGTTTTTAATTCAAGTCATTATTTGAATGACATTTGAATTATTAAAGTTTCTATCACACATATAACAACTAAAAGAAGTTTATGTCTTTGGTCTGCTAGATAGTTTAGATAGTTAGTTAATAGAATATCAAAAATGAATTAACATGATATCAAGTTCACTAGCCAAGTATTCAGCATCTGTTAAAATTATTTATCTGTCACTTTATTAATCTGTATAAAATCGATCCAGGAAATAACAGTATAGTTCCCACTGCTAAGCTAAGTATATTATATTAAAAATATCTTCACACTGCACCAAATGGTAAAGTTGTCTTATCGAATTCCTTTGTAGGTTCTGAGCATTTATTATTGTTTAGAGCCTTTATTTTCTGGACTAGTCCTTGATTATTTCTCAGCTTTGTTATTTCACAGCTAATCATGTTTTGATCTTTCTCACCATTTTAAATACTGGACTGTGTTTTCAGAGCATAAGGATGTTAAGTGTCTCTAAATATCCTTATGCTTCTCCTGAGCCTGCTTCAATACAAAAAAGAGAAAACGTTAAATTGTTGCTGTAGACTGTATAATATGCAATATGTAATATGCCATCGTCCTATCGAGTCCCCCAGCTCTCTCTGATTGACAAACATCATCTGTGGCACTGATAGGAGGGGAAAAGGGGCGTGTCCAGATGTACATAACGCCTCATGCACACGTCATCAGAGATCAGTAGTTTTTACAATGCTGAAGTCAGGACTGTAAATAATCCTAGCTATAACTAAACTCATTATAAAAATAAAGTAACAGATAAACAAGATAAAAAAAATAAAGTAAAATAAAATCATATAAACTACACAAACATGTGCTTTGTAGTGAACAGCACTGGAGAGACGTATCAAATTATTGGATAGAGAAGGAGCCCTGAAAACAACGTGATGTTTTATTTTCTTAATTTCCATCTATATTCTGTTTGTTCAGCAGTCCTGCGAAGGGAAACTAACAGTCAGAGAAAGGTGTTTTATTGCTCTCTTCTAAAATCAGATAACAGAATACTATGTGATACATGTTACAAGATAAGCTGTGCTTCATCTTAAAGCTTCAGACACGTTTATCCATCTATAAACTGTGCAAATTTATAGCTGTCACCACAGTGAAAGTCCATCTGCAGTTCCTTATAGTTTCATCAAGCCTGTAATACCCCGTCACACCACGGTATGTTTAATGCATGTCAGTAAAAATTTCAGCTGAAACACTGGCTGTGGATAAACGTACAGATCTGATAATAAAGCTCAGTGTATCTGAAAGCGAAACACACATACGGGTGAACCACAAATACACACACACGCACATACACACAGTGCGTTAATTACGGCTTTGAAGGAGAGGGCAATATGGGCCTTGTGCAGCAGCGTGTGATTATCAGGAAGAGACACTCGTCAGTTTGTGGTAATGAGTAAGAGTGAGTACACAGTGATGCACAAATTCTCAACCTATTCAGCACACATTTATCTACCCAACACACAAACACACACACACACACACACAAATAGGAACAAAAATCTGAAAACTGTGTTTTTGGGCTGGGATATTTTTTCAGACTTCCATTCATTCATTACTTTTTCACTGTAAAAGTGATTCAGTCTGCTTCATTCTGCTGAACCTCAGGTCAAGGTGTACAACAAGAAATGAATTTCTTTTTCCTTCTTTTCTGCGATTATTCATGCTGACTGAACATGGTGACTTAAATATTGACTAAAAAAATAAAACTTTATTTTATATAATAATAATAATAATAATAATAATAATAATAATAATAATAATAATAATAATAGCACCAATGTTTTATTGGCACTTTAAATGGTCTTTTATTTATTTGTTTGTTTGTTTGTTTGTTTGTTTGTTTTTATTTATTTTTATTTATTCTTTTTGAAAAATAACTATAGCACATTCTGTTACTCAGTACAAAATATTACCAAGCCATAAAAGTTATTAAAATAAATTCATTAAATCAGCCACATGGAATTCTTTACAGTAACAAAAATACAGTCCCACAATATTGCAGATGATTCCAAAAGAAATCTTAAGATGAGACGTTTCTCACAGATTAATTTCACAGGTCTAGAAATCTTTGTCAATTGTCTTGGAAATTATTTACCCAAGAACTTAATCCTCCATTTAGGTCACTGACCTCCGTAACTCGAGTCAAACCAAATGAACTGGTATGAATTATTTTAAAACAAATTGAATAGTGGTGTCCATATGGCAGCAGGGTGGCATTATTTATATTATTATTGTACTGTTTATATTTTAATTGGGATGTCTGGTTTTTGCAGTATTTATATGGCAGATGGTTGGATTATGCAAATGAGCTGTTTTACACTAAGCAAGTGATGTTGTAAAGTGTGTTATGTACGTCTTGACCAATAAGAGTCTTTCTGATTTAGTCTTTCTGTGAGCGATTTCATGATTTATACATT
>NC_083473.1:19990971-20000971 GCF_030014155.1 Tachysurus vachellii
GTGTTCTCTATGGTGAGTGTTCTCTATGGCAAGTTCTCTATGGCGAGTTCTCTAAGGCGAGTGTTCTCTATGGCGAGTGTTCTCTATGGCGAGTGTTCTCTATGCCGAGTTCTCTATGGCGAGTTCTCTATGCCGAGTTCTCTATGGCGAGTGTTCTCTATGGCAAGTTCTCTATGGCGAGTTCTCTAAGGCGAGTGTTCTCTATGGCGAGTGTTCTCTATGGCGAGTGTTCTCTATGCCGAGTTCTCTATGGCGAGTGTTCTCTATGCCGAGTTCTCTATGGCGAGTGTTCTCTATGGCGAGTTCTCTATGGTGAGTTCTCTAAGGCGAGTGTTCTCTATGGCGAGTTCTCTATGGCGAGTTCTCTATGGCGAGTGTTCTCTATGGTGAGTGTTCTCTATGGCGAGTGTTCTCTATGGCGAGTTCTCTATGGCGTGTTCTCTATGGCGTGTTCTCTATGGCGAGTTCTCTATGGCAAGTTCTCTATGGCGAGTTCTCTATGGCGAGTTCTCTATGGCGAGTTCTCTAAGGCGAGTGTTCTCTAAGGCGAGTGTTCTCTATGGCAAGTTCTCTATGGTGAGTTCTCTATGGCAAGTTCTCTATGGTGAGTTCTCTAAGGCGAGTGTTCTCTATGGTGAGTGTTCTCTATGGCGAGTGTTCTCTATGGCGAGTGTTCTCTATGGCGAGTGTTCTCTATGGTGAGTTCTCTAAGGCGAGTGTTCTCTATGGTGAGTGTTCTCTATGGCGAGTTCTCTATGGTGAGTGTTCTCTATGGCGAGTGTTCTCTATGGCGAGTGTTCTCTATGGTGAGTGTTCTCTATGGTGAGTGTTCTCTATGGCGAGTGTTCTCTATGGTGAGTGTTCTCTATGGCGAGTGTTCTCTATGGCGAGTGTTCTCTATGGCGAGTGTTCTCTATGGTGAGTGTTCTCTATGGTGAGTGTTCTCTATGGCGAGTGTTCTCTATGGCGAGTGTTCTCTATGGCGAGTGTTCTCTATGGCGAGTGTTCTCTATGGCGAGTGTTCTCCATGGCGAGTGTTCTCTATGGTGAGTGTTCTCTATGGCGAGTGTTCTCTATGGTGAGTGTTCTCTATGGTGAGTGTTCTCTATGGCGAGTGTTCTCTATGGCGAGTGTTCTCTATGGTGAGTGTTCTCTATGGCGAGTGTTCTCTATGGCGAGTGTTCTCTATGGCGAGTGTTCTCTATGGCGAGTGTTCTCCATGGCGAGTGTTCTCCATGGCGAGTGTTCTCTATGGCGAGTGTTCTCTATGGTGAGTGTTCTCTATGGTGAGTGTTCTCTATGGCGAGTGTTCTCTATGGTGAGTGTTCTCTATGGCGAGTGTTCTCTATGGTGAGTGTTCTCTATGGTGAGTGTTCTCTATGGCGAGTGTTCTCTATGGCGAGTGTTCTCTATGGCGAGTGTTCTCTATGGCGAGTGTTCTCTATGGTGAGTGTTCTCTATGGCGAGTGTTCTCTATGGCGAGTGTTCTCTATGGTGAGTGTTCTCTATGGCGAGTGTTCTCTATGGTGAGTGTTCTCTATGGTGAGTGTTCTCTATGGCGAGTGTTCTCTATGGCGAGTGTTCTCTATGGCGAGTGTTCGCTATGGTGAGTGTTCTCTAAGGCGAGTGTTCTCTATGGTGAGTGTTCTCTAAGGCGAGTGTTCTCTATGGTGAGTGTTCTCTATGGTGAGTTCTCTATGGTGAGTTCTCTATGGTGAGTGTTCTCTATGGCGAGTGTTCTCTATGGTGAGTGTTCTCTATGGTGAGTGTTCTCTATGGCGAGTGTTCTCTATGGCGAGTGTTCTCTATGGCGAGTGTTCTCTATGGTGAGTGTTCTCTATGGCGAGTGTTCTCTATGGTGAGTGTTCTCTATGGTGAGTGTTCTCTATGGTGAGTGTTCTCTATGGCGAGTGTTCTCTATGGCGAGTGTTCTCTATGGTGAGTTCTCTATGGTGAGTGTTCTCTAAGGCCATACAGTCAATAATGAACTGTTATCAAATTTAGCTAGTGCTAATTGCCTTGGTTTATACTTTTACTACTTCACAAACTACTTCAGTACTGAAGACTTTAAAGGATGATTGCTGTGTTGTAATCTCAGTAAGAGCTTTAAGTCCATGTTGGAAGACGCATGCACAAATATGATGCTCGAAGTTAATAGGCAATTACATTATCAACTACACCCTTATTATTTATAAAATAACAGGAAATGGAATGATACTGAGGTCATTAATCTTGACAGCAAAAAAATTATCACGTGATTCCAAAAAAGTACTTTGTGGAGTCAAATCAAGGTCTGACACCATTCGCTGACATAAAAATGCTGGGGTTTAGTAACGTAACAGTGATGTTTCTGACACTTTTGAATCACTGTTACAATGTTGTTGGTAAAAACACAGCAAATCTCCAGTCGAATCAGTTGAATAGACACTGTGACAAAACATCTTCACAGATTTATATCTTTATTAGAACAAAAAACTTAAAGCAACAGATTGAAGAGAGAGAAACGAGGGTGAGTTAAAAAGTCTTCATGCATGAATTCTTGTCACGAAGGAGTTAAAGTTCGAATATTCCATACAACCACTTTTAACATGATATCGGAAAAGGGAAAAAACATAATGATGTCAATTAAGGAAACAATTAAGACTCACTATCTGAGCTTGGATTTGTAGTTTATATACAGGAGGTGCATGAGAACCAACACCTTTAGCATTTAATGATAGCTCAAATCTGGATCATTTAGAAAGCACAAATCATTTCATTTTGAAAAAGATTGCTGTAAGAATGTCATTCAAGTGAGTCATTTGAGGCAGTGTGGTGTGTGGCTGCTGAGTCACTGTTCGGTACAAGCAAAGAAGCATCCTGCCTTTTTATTCATGCGTTTTACATGTTGCTACATCAAAGATCAGGACACAAGCTGTATTTGAGATGGATACAGGCGGATGAGGAGGGAGTTTGGGCGTTCATGTCATGTCATGTTGTGTGTGTTTTTTTTTCAAGGCCACTGCTCACTCATCTCCACACGTTTCATTACAAAAGCTGCAGAGAAATTCCACACACTTAAGTGTGACAAAGCAAGCAATAGTTACACGAGGCCACAAACACTGGTAAGGCTGTTGTATACAATAGATAAGCTGATTAAAATGGACAGATAGGACAAGCAAATAATGAAAAAGAAAAAGCAAGTAGCTGTTAGCTTGGTATGTTAGATGTGAATGCACATTGCCTTTCGATGCACCTTCTATCTAAGTAAATAAATTAGTGTTAGAATATTGTCTATGTACAGTCAGTATGGCATCCACAAAGTAACTAATGACAACACTGAGCCTGCAACCAGGAAACATTCTGTGTGCACTTCATAACCATTAATAACCAATTAATATTACAAAGGCTCTCTCAGGACACAAACTAAAGCAACTTAGACTTAATATGAACACTGAAAACAATACACATCATTACTAACCTACATGATTTGTTATATCAAATAATCTGAGATGCAGCACAACTCTTTTTCTTATCTTTCCTCTTGTACGCTGCATTTTTCAGTTTGTTTTACGCCTTGTCCCAATGACTGTTGCTCAGAGATTAGAGGTTTATTAAAGATTACCATGTTAACTATTCTGTATATAATGTCATATAAAAGTTATGGATGTTCCCCTCTAGAATAGTGAGACACACACGCGCGCACACACACATACACTAATCTGAAAAGTGATGATTGTTACTTCATCATTCTCTTTAGCACTGGAATGAATAAAGGAGATGACAGTCTACATGATGATGTGCTGGAAAAGCAAATGATCCTAACAGAAACCTTCATATGTCATCTCACACACACACATACTGTACACACACACTCAGTCACTACGTCGTATTACAAATTAAATACAGTGCACACAACGACCAGACACAAACATTATACTGTATAGCTGATGATAAGATCAAGGCCGGACACAACAAAAGCTCTGTTTAATGGGATCTGTGTGTATCTGTCACAGAGGAAACAGGAGGAGGACAAAAAGAGCAATCACTCGGTGAGTGCAGACAGAAAGACAGAGTGGAGGAAGAAGGGCAGACAGCATGTGAAGTAATAAATGGAAAGAAGGTGAGAGGTAAAGCTCTATTGGCTTCCTCAGTTCCTCTCTCTGTACTGGCCATTGACCAGTGACGTTCTTGTAAACAGAGGCGCTGTATAGAATAATCCACTTTGGAAAACTGTAGCCTATTGATTTTCTCCTTTGTGGTCAGCTGCAACCATCTCTGGCAATTCAGTGTGTATTTTTGGTGCAGAAATCCACACCTTTTGTGTATAAGGAATAGAAGCACATTACACGTGTTGCACTGGATGCTGCACCTAACACACAAAGCTTTTCATGAAGAATGCAGCATAATTACGCCTGAAAATATGCAAAAAGCTCAAAGGTTTAACTTGTAATTCCCAGCCTGTCACCAGGAAAAGCCCAAGTAAACAGCCACTCAATTCAAACAAAGTCGCTTGTTGCTAACACAAGACAAACACGTAGACATCCGTTATTTCACACTTTATCATTAGTGCCTCTGACCGACTGTGTAGACACACATTACACATAAATATGACCTCTCGCCTGATGTTGTTATAGATGTGACAAATGTGATTATGAAAAGACATAAAACTTCTCTGTCATTCATGGAACAAATCGTGAAGGGAATGAGGACTTGCTGATACAATGAAAAAAGTCAGTTATAACTAAGAGCACTGTTGGCAGTGGAAACACAGCAGATGCAATGCATTCTGTGTTTAAACTCAGCTCTCATGCTCAGCTGGTGAGAACAGGGGCTGAAACCAGACTTCCTGCATTAGACATGTGGCCATTTACTAAATAGCAAGAACACAATTTCTCTCTCTCTCTCTCTCTCTCTCTCTCTCTCTCTCTCTCTCTCTCACCCACACCCCCACACACACACACACTCACACACACATTCCTCTCGGGTGAACTCTGACCCTGACTAGTCCTCCCCTGACTTCTGCTGTCTACTTTCCTCTTAGTAAATAGCCTATTTTATGCCTTTCTTCTTTTTTTAGAGCCTCAATGTCTGTGTTTCTTATGACCTAGCCTCATCCTTGTATGTGTACAGATAGACAGAGACTATACAGACATATAGCTCATCATTAGAATTAGTTTATGACCACAGGACTGTTGGTGGTCTATTCTCAATCCAGTGGTGGCATGACAACCAACACCTCTGTGGCTGATACTCAGAGAAACATCAAGTAAGACGTCACTGCTGCCCACTATATGAGAGGCAGACAGAGAAAAATGCTGCCTTCTCTGGCATTTTACCAGACTTATTTCCTTATGCATTAATAAGGAAATGTTTGGACTCCAAAACAGATATGAACGATCCATCTTTGGGTAGGAGGGATGGCGTTACCTTCTGGCCTGTCAGTCGGAGTAGTGACTCAAACTAATACCTTGTGTGTATTAAACTACTATGTGTCCAACTGCTCTGTGTTACAGAATAAGCAGCAGTTTGAAAAGAGACAGTGGCTTCATGTAGTTTTAAGGAACCATGTTTTAGCCTTCACTCTCCCTAACTGGTGTCTAATAAATTGTATGCCGTACCATTGCATATAATAGTTTCCAGTCTGTTTGCTATCCTCTGAACAGCTTTCAGATCCTCTCAGTCGTAACATCCCAAAGATGCAGATTCTTCTTAACACACTGTATCTGATTTATAAATCTTCTCAATTCCAGACTGAAAAAAATAACCAAGTCAAGAGACAAAACAAAAAAAAGGTCTTTTCCAATTATTTTGTTCACTTCATATTTAAGAGGGCTGTGTTTTTCCAGGATAATTCAGGTCATCTGAATAAATGCTTTAAGATAAAAATTTCTAATCAGAATCATTCAATCACGTGATCATTCCTATCTATGCCCTGTGTGCTGTGTGTATAGAGTTTGCATGTTCTCTCTGTGCTTCAGGGGTTTCCCAAAGTTACTCCAGTCCAAAGACTGATAGGCATTTCAAAATTGTCCAGAGAATCCCCTGGGGCTAGAAAAGTCTCCAGGTTCCCTGTGGCCCTATGTAGGAAATGTTTGTGCTACAGAAAACGGATGGATGGATGCATTATATATATGAGGACGGTTCCACCTTGAGTCTGGTTCCTCTCAAGGTTTATTCCTTTACCAATCTAAGGGAGTTTTTCCTTGCCACTGCTGCCTGAGTCACCTCAGACTTGTTCATTGTGGATGAATACAAACACATTTCAATATATCTAATATTAATCTTGAATTTTGTATTATGTTAATCTTTAAATTATTCTATATATTAACCTTTTGTTATATGTTTATGTTCTGTAAAGCTGCTTTGAGACAATGTCAATTGTAAAAAGCGCAATACAAATAAATTTGAATTGAATTGAATATATATACAATATATATATTAGTCGCTGTCAGGCGGAATCCTCGTATCTCCAAAACCGTTATTTTTCAGGAAATGAAAAAAACGCCATACCTTATCTGCAGTGCACAGGGTTTAGTCCGTGTTGCAGTGGATTGTCTTGCACTAAATTCCTGTCCTCAGACGAGCACCAGAACTAGCGGGGGTCAAGATTTTTTTTTCTTTGAGCCCAGTGTTTTGCAGACATTTACCTCAGAAGACGTGTTGATTCGTTGCGACTCTTCTTGAGGAGAAATATGCCGCGAAGCTCTCCCGCGGAGTGAGGAAGAGGTGGACAGTTGAAGTGTCCAATGGAGTTATGAGATTTGCGCTCAAGCTATTTTCAAGACTTTAGATTGGTTAATAACTTGTAAAAATAACAGACCCACGCGGGGACTGACCAATAGCATCAATATGTGAAAAAATATGAAATTGACCAAATTTGGACATACGAGGTTTCTGCCCGACAGTGACGATATATATATACAATTTCATATTTTTTATGATATATATATATATATATATATATATATATAGTATGCTAATGTAATTGGTAAAGTATGTTAATGTGCTTGAGAATTTAACTGCAATGCCATTCATCTGCTACATTAAAGCAACTAAGTACCTGAGTAAATAAGCCTAGATGCCTAGAAGCCTCAATATTAGAATATTAAAATGCTCTAGAGTTCAGACATAAGAAATCCAGGTGCAGTTCAGTTCTGTCAGTTCTATGGAAACTGGGGAAACTGATCCAAACCAGACTCACATACAATCCACATCAGCTGTGGAAAACTGGCTTTAACCTAACAGTGACTCATGCTCACATTATTGAAAGTTCACGTCTCAGTGGACGCATTTAAACTACAAATACCTAGATACATGTCCGCCAATGGGTTCAGGTAAGGCTTATTAATCTTAAATGGTAGACTTGGACAAATCCAGTATGTTATTGTTCACCTTGTATATAAAGTGCAAATACACAACAGTGTAGAGAAAGAAGAGGCAAATAATCCAATAGGACAATAAATATGGAAGACAGCACATGCTAACAAAAAAAAAATGCCATGATACAACAAAAAATAAATAAATAAAAATTATTTACTGTTCCATATTTATGTAGCTATAATAGATATTGAGAAGGCCTACCTATAAATTCCACTTACTGATCTAGTGACTCTAAAATCTCCCATCTTACAGCAGCTACTTTTCCTGTTAGCATTTATTTGATGATGGTTTGCTCTGGTTTGTGTCCCTGAGAAAGAAGAGACACAATGTCTGAGACCAGGAGCATGTGTCAGGGTTCGGCTCATAGGTAGGGTTTTTAGATGAAATGTGTTTAACACATCAAGCATAATTTCACTGCTCTTTTGTGGATATGCTGATAAAAAATGGATCTACATGTCAATATAGAGCCTTGTTATGCTTGTAGCAGTCTTAGCTCCATTAATGGCTTTATTTAACTCCAATTTTATTTTGCTTGACTTTGAAGTCACAATGGATGAAATCATCTGCATCCAAAAGCAAATGTTAATATAAATCTGTGGGAAATCTCAGGCTCTTTTTTAGTGGAGTTCATTTCACTGGTGTGGCTCCTGCTCTTGTATTGGATGTTACTCTCAGAAACCTAAATCCTGAGAGCTGATTCAATTTTGTAGAGCTGCTCCACTGATATCAAGTGCAGATCTTTAAGTACATTAAGTGTACTACCGATAAGTTCAATGCATTTATAACCTAATAAGAAACTGCTTTTACAGTTTCTGGTGTTTGAATTCCAATAGATTTATATGAAATGATCATATTTTTGATGTATCTCATAAAACTCAAGATTTCTTATTTGCTTCTGTTATTGGAGCAGAACATGCATGTGCCCTTTTGGCGTGCCCTTTATGTGGATGATAGGATGACAGGTATGTTAGAAAAACAGCATCCTTGTACCATGAAGTGTGCAGTGCAGAGTGTTTTATCAGTTCAATTCAATTCAGTTGTGTTTGTATAGTGCTTTAAAGCAGCTTTACAGAAATATACAAATTCTGAATAACAATGACAGTGCAAAATTAAAATGTATATTTATCTAGATTTTGGACCTTCATTGAGATGAAGCCAACCCTGTGAGGATCCTGAGGCCTCTAGAGATGTACCAGCTCCAGTATTCAGTATTCGGACATTCTAAGAGGACATGCCAACTACATGTGGTCTTTGAGGACAACAACCTCCTCATGAATACAGAATTGTCAGACTGTATATTTATAATCACACCCTCCAGTGTCACCCAAATGAGGATGAGGTTCACTTTTGAGTCTGGTTCCTCTCAAGGTTTCTTCCTCCTCCATCTAAGGGAGTTTTCCTCACCACAGTCACCTCACTCACCTCGGACTCGATCATTGGGATAAATAAAAACACATTTAAATATGTCTAATATTAATTTATGTATTAAATTAATCTTTGTTTATTTCTTGTATTATGTTTCTTCTGTTCTGTAAAGCTGCTTTGAGACAATGTCCATTGTTATGTTAAATAGCTATACAAATACATTTGAATTGAATTGAATTGAATTGAATCTCTAATGAACTGTATATAGTGATAGTCAGATCCATCTTTGCTGTTGTATATGCAGTCCTGAACATTATATTGGGATTGATTTTATCCTTCAGTACTTAACTTTCTTTTATTACAGTAGACTGTATATACTCTTTATGATCAAAAAAACAGTGTATGATTGACCATCACAGCAACATGGGCTTCTTCCTCACACTGCTCACACAAAGTTGTCTAGCACCTAGTTGTCCACGTGTCTGTACCAGTTCTATATATCGGAGGTGATATTTGAACCTTCCATTTCTATTTATTATTTTTATTTATTTATTTTATATATATAAGGCAGCAGTGTTTGGGAGTAGTTCAGGATGTAAGAGGCATTTATCAGTATAGGAAGGCTGTGTTTTTCCTTCATATTGGTTAAAAACTTAAACATTTTCTTTGCTAATCAAAAGCTACACACAGATGGCAAAAACTGAACTGATGCAAACTCAAATCATGAAAATGTGCCAGTTGCGTGACTAATACTGTATATTTCCTATGTTAGAGTAACTTCACATGTATGTAAGTCTACTTACAGAACCAGGTCCTGTTACTCACAGGATGTCACTCAGGTTTTTAGTGGTGTGTATTAAGCTGAAGTGATGAGTGAACAGCTTGTCAGCATGAGAGTTATGAAAGTTACTTATACAAGACACTGCTGCAGCATACAGCTTCTCTCTCACTTTATTGAGGAGCTGATCCATTAGGACTGTGAGGGCACCCAGCATTGATTGTTAGACAGCACTTCAGCTGTGGTGCAGTTGGCTCTGCCTTGGCTCAGCCTTGGCTCTGCAACTCTGTGTGTGTGTGTGTGTGTGTGTGTGTGTGTGTGTGTGTGTGTGTGTGTGTGTGATGATGAATATGATTCTTAGCTTTGGTATTTCCTACATGATCTTTCATGGCCTTTAAGGTGAGACTAACACATAAACATTATATCAAATTGCAGCAGTATGTGACCTTTGACACCCCCCCACACACACACACACACATACACGAGCTTAGTAAA